>NW_017305397.1:2109940-2110632 GCF_001594115.1 Trachymyrmex septentrionalis | reverse complement strand
ATCGTTCTTGAATATTTATAAAATATATAAATATTGTGGTGTGTGTTTTACGTATTTTACCAATCAAAAAGATAAGCTTTTCCTAATCCCTCTCGTTACAATTCAGATCCTTAAATTAAATTGAACGCGCTTTGGACAATTCCACATTGAAGGGTTAATTTCCGTTTATCTTAACTCGCAACAGACTCTCTCCTCAAACGTGTCACCGCGGGCAACACCAAGAAAACCAAAGCGACGACTAAAGCGTGTACCTGCATTCGACATTCGTGACGAGGGGAACGAGCCTGCCCGATAAGAATGGTGGACGCGGCGAGTCCGCGTCGGATGGTCTGGCCGCCTCTGACCGCGCGACGACGACGGGGAGGTCGATGGAAGGAGTGACGGGGGACCGAAGGGAACGGAGAATCGAAAGAAGGTGGGAAACGTAGAGAAGGAGAGAATGAAGAGAGTAACGGTAGACGCGGGGTGGTAGGTTGGCTACGACGGGGTTGAACATGACTATGCGAGTGCCGGAGGGGTTATCGATGGTGGCGGATAGTACGTTGGGGCCGGCGGGGGTGTGGGCGGCGGGGATTCAAGTGGAAGCTGTGGCCAATCCGAAGGAATCGTCGCCATGGCTACCGGCGCCTGCGTCCACCGGCTTGCACGCAGACTTGTCTGCTAAAATACGTACACGCGAGAAACACGAACGC
>NW_017305397.1:2109331-2109840 GCF_001594115.1 Trachymyrmex septentrionalis | reverse complement strand
GGTGGTGGTGGCGCGTATACGTGGCAGTACACGCCAGGATCATCCCTCTTTCGCGTAAGATTTCTCCTTTCCAATACCGACGGCACACTTGGCCAACGCCGAGAATGCCCAAGGATCTACGGGATTGAGTTCCTCCTTTAACCCACTTTCCGCTGCAACTGTTACGAACTTAACCCTAGAACGTTAACCGCGCTGGTTAACCAGCGACCCCAATACAGTTTCGATCGTGTGCGTTTTTTTAATCCTCACAGTATTTCTCACAGCAATAAAATAAAAACTTGAAATACGAAGCGCCTTACCCCGGTCCGAGTGTTAAGATGTTGAACTACTATATAATATATAATACATTCATTTAAATTGAATTAATTTTCAGAAATAAATTGCGAGCCGATGAAATTATCGGATTCACGCAATCAATCTGAAACAAATAATCCCTCGAAAATTTCTCAAATCTTAAAAAACTAATAAACTTATTGCGAAAAATATTGCCTCGGCCGCCGGGGGAGTCA
>NW_017305397.1:2102834-2109231 GCF_001594115.1 Trachymyrmex septentrionalis | reverse complement strand
CTTAAAAAACTGTAATAAACTTATTGCGAAAAATATTGCCTCGGCCGCCGGGGGAGTCGAACCCGGATCTCTTGCATTCCGTGCGAGAATAAAATAAAAGATGAAGTTCTTCCTCTTGTGAGGGATATGATCTTATCTTTTATCTCTCATTTCAGTAAATTTATTGTATCGATTTACATTTAATGTTCGTACATGATTTAACTGTCTCTGAGGGTATAACCTCTTTGGATCGTCAGATCCGAGAAGGCTCTTCTGAGGGTGCCTTGAGTAAAACGAGATTAATAAGCGGAATAACATCGTTCCTTCTACCATAAAGCAAAGCTGGACTAAGTATATCGCGCGACGACATATGGAACTTTGTTCAACCCACTTTTGTACAATGGCGACCAAGTTGAAACCGCATGCGGCCGCTAACTGTTGCTCCCTCGCGAGACACTTCAGGATCTCCTTTCGCCTTCGCCATACCATCGTCGCCTGTGTCATGTTTTTCACGGCACCCCTTTTGAGACGCGCGAAGAACACAAAGAACAAAAGAACGTTCTTCAGAGAAGCACCAAAGTAGCACACCGCTTAAATAATGCCGGGCAATTTGCGGAGAGCCGCACCTAATCCTTTCGCGGTTCTATACTAATGCGCGAGATACATTAGGATGCAAGTGTATGCCGAGATTGCTTTCGCGTGAGCGATAACTCAATCGTGTATGTATATATTACGCAATTCCGAACAAGGTGGAGATATTTTGTTGAAAAATTGACGGAAATTTCCGCTGTATCTTACCACTTGTAATCGTTTTTTCAATTCAATTTCCAATTTGACGTGAGTTTAGCATTAATTTTAATAAATTAGAACATATATTCGTTTTGCTTTCGAAAACAAAAATCACACATTTATTTTGGAAAAATCCAAAATTGTTGAATGACATATATATATATAGCGTTTTAACCACGCGTTTCGAGATTCGGGGATAACGCATCTGCTTCCCTATCGAATTTCTCTCCCTTTAGTCAAGTTTGAATGAGGTTTTTGTTCCTTTCAGGAGCAAATTTACCATTATGTAATGTTGGCATTTAGGGCTCGCAAGGTTGTATAAACGAGCGCGCGTGCGCTGAAGAGGGAGTGTCCGTCTAACCCGCCTCAAGAAGGGCTCTTTCCCCTTAAATCTTTCCTCGACCTGGCATTATGTAATTATATATTCCGTGGAAATGCAAGGGCGAAACGTAACGCAGGACCGTCGTTTCACGAGCTTGAGATTTCTTGGTCTAGAAAGTCACTCATTCGTAGAACCTGTAATTTGCTTTTTTACCTGACTGCGTTCGCTGACCACCAACGACGTGCTTTTGACGATTACATTACCGTATTATTTCTTGTATTTGAATAGCTCGCGTGCGACCATACTTTCGTAAACACTGCTTGTCTGTCTATTAAGTCACGAAAATAATCAAGGGGGAATTATTACGATTGAAAAAAATTCATATATCATAAAATAATAAATGCAATAAAGTAATGATGTAATATATATAAATTCGAAACTGTTTTGCCATCGTGCTATTTTGTTTTAATAACGTTAAACTATTGGAATTGGTATTAAAAAGTATCACTCTCGTAATTATAAATATTTCACGGATATAAAAATAAAACATGCATTTATAATTTTATTTTAAGCATCAGCTTATATACATTTGATCGAGGTACGTTCACCGATAAATTTATTTTCGGTAATTTTCGGAATTTTTAATAGAGAAACGTTTCAAACGCGATACAGAAAATTTTCTAACAGAAACGTTGATCGAAAGATGAATTTGGAATGGTGGATTGTGGAAGGTCTCGTTCTCAAATGTGGAGGAAATACTTTTTCCTACGTCGGCAAACAGAAACTTTCGAGCAAGGCCGCTCTTCACTTTCACCTTGTTTCCCGTTTTCAACCCTTTAGATTTCTGAATTTCCCTCGATAAGTTTGTATCTTATTTCATAGGGCGAAAAGTTGCCGGGAGTCCGCTGAAACTTTTGCAACTATTGGCCGCGTCTGCAGAGAATCGATAAATTGCTATCTCGAGAGAAACGAACGTCCAACCAGATCAAATAGTAAAATAACTTTTTAACCTTGAATGATCCACTGACAGAATATTTTATATTCAATAATGAATTGTGCGTTAGTGTTAGACAAGCTATCGAGAAAGTTTTCAAGACAATATCATAGAGAAACTTTTGTAAGCAAAATGGATCGTCTTTTCGAAAATATAAACAATTTATGTCTAATTTAAAAAAATCTATTTACGCGCGACAGAAGGGAGACGAACAAGGCTGATGAATAGAAATAGGATCAAAAGCGACACATGCCGTCGTCACTACAATCATTTCCTTCACTCACTTTTCTCTAATCTTCTATAACTTCACATTTTATATTTCGATCACTTTTCAATCTGTTCTATTTGTCTAAAAACAAAGATCGTAAATGCTATCCATCTTCTCATCTAGATTTCTTTCTAATTTCTAGTATCCCAACTACTTTATGAATTTCCAGTTATTGTTTTGTTAAATAAACCGCTTCGCATTCACGCACAATCACCTCTCACGCGCAAACGAACAACCAAGAGGCATAATAGAAAATCTACATAAAAATTTTGTGCGATTTTCTCTCCGCGTATAAATCGCGTCGACAATTGGACGCAAAAATGGAAGGATAGAGAGGGAACAGCCGAAAACACAAGACGATAAGAAAAATGTTGCATCGGCTCTTTTTCTCTTCGGAAAGACAAACTCACGTGCGTTAAACGCACCGAGAGAAGAAAATGATGTCGAATGCGAAAAGACGACAAGGAAGCAACAAATAGAACAAAAGATGAAGAAAAGGGAAATGCTTTTCCCACCTCCGCTTACCGTGTCTCGTCACTCCATCCTTTCCATCTTTTCCCGCGTCGAGCTTCGTCGAGGAAAAGGAAAACTGCGAAAGGTGCCACTTTGGAAGCACGAAGCGTTAGCAAGTAAGCGTAAAGCGCTTTGCTCGGTTCCTTAAACGTGAGTTCGGCGCCAAACACCGGAGGTCCTTTGTTTTATAAACAGCTCGACGTTATACCTGACTGCGTATACATGTACGTATAACGCGCGTCTACAGGATGTCTTGAAATCTTCAAATATGATGTTAATTTCTCCGACGGATTCTTTTTTATCAGTTCTTACTTTCTGTAAACTTTATCTCTCTGTAAAAAAAGTTGTGTTGATCAATCTCAAAACAAGAGTCATCTCGATAGACCAAGGCAGATGACAATTTTTCTATTTTTTTTTTTTTTTTTAAATATGAGTGACGCAAAACGAAGAGAGAAAGCTGTGTGTATGTGTAAAAAATTAATTAAAGAACCAATTTACTATTCGTTATACATGTATATACATGTATGATACATAATCTATACGGTGTTACAGATACATATTAAGTAACACGGGTCGCACAGCGGATTTTCCCAAGTCTAACGTAATTGGAACGCCGCAAACTTTATTATAAATTCACTCAATCAATAAGTTATAACGATATACGTACGCCGTTATTACCTACTGAACTATACAAAGTCTGCCGCGCAACTGCAATATGTATCTGTGCATGCGCAAGGAAAGAATTTTCTCTTAAAATTTACCCTGAGAATATGATAGTTGTGGTACGATAAAATATTTTCAAGATTTTTACCATGCACTTTAGTAGAATTCATCAAACTTATTTTATATTTTATTGTAGTTTTATTAGTTAATGAGAGATTTATATAAAATTCTTCGAAATACAATGTTGTCCCACGACCACTACATATTTTCAGGCTAAACTCTAAGAAAAAATTCTCTCCGCGTGCACGTCGACGGAACTTATTTCTGAATTTTCTTAAAAGATTTAGATTTTTTTTTTTTTTAGAATTAAAATTTAAGGTCTATTAGTTGAATAAATGTAACGCGATTACCTTGGCATTAAGTATAAAGGTCGAGGTCAGCCCTATGCGCTCGAGTGACGTTATTGTGTGAAATCAAACGACGCTTATGCTCGCGTACGCGTTTGATCTGCGAATTGTTCAACGAGATTCCGTAGCGTAGATTTCGATTCTATGCGAAACGAAGGAACACCACAATGGTACATAAGGGTGACGGTACGTGAAAAGGGTTTGCCAAAGAGAGAAAGAGCGGAAGAGGGAATGAAAGAGAAGGCAAAGCACCTGTTCGGCGAAGTTCATGCGAGCGAAAATATTCCGAGCGAAGACTTTTTGCGTGAAACGGCGAATAATGAGCGAAACTGTCTGTTTAAACCCGTCACCCTTTATACCTCGATGCTTTCGATTCTTCAAAACGGTTTTCTATCTAAGTTGCTGATCTCTGAACTGTTCAACGAGCAAAAGTGTAACGATTAGAAATTACGTACCGAATTGCATGTCAATTAAGTATAAAAGTAATCCATATACAAATAATCTAAAAATATTAATTGTTTTATGATTATATTCATTTTATGTTACAATTAAATAAATGAATAAATTAAAATAAAGTACGTATCGCACACAGAAAGATTTTATAAAATCACGGGATAGAGAGATAGGTTCGTTAAATCAAATTTCTCGAGTGCGTAACCATGTCAAAGACTCGGATTATACCATTCTTTTCATTTTTTCTCTCTATCTATCTCATTGGTTGCCACTTTGTTTGAGAATTCGTATCGCGTTCGAAAATGAATAATTCGTAATGTTAAAATGCCAATATATTCGATATGTACTCGCTGAACACACATTGCGGCGGATGTTATTAAAATATTTCAGTCGACTAATGGTTAAATGGCGCGAGCTTGAATTACTTGTCGCGGCCGATCGATGTGTCTCTGTATGCACAACGCAATCACCGATTTTATTTTATATTCCTCGCAATTTTTTTTCAATAGGGATATTTTTCATGGTAACAACGAGTGCCTTAGATAAAAATGTAAAATTATCGAAATTGCGTATTATAAATTAAACGTTTTTTTTTTTTTTTTTTTTTTTTTAATTTCCTTTATGAAGAAAATTTACAATGTAAATAGATCGAAAAAAATATTAACTTCCTCTAATGATCTCAACATGTAATTGCAAGAAGAGAGTTTGAAAGTCTCGTTAGATACAGTTATCACGAAAATATCAGCATTGAATTTAATATATTCTTCGAACAAAGTTTTGATACATTATGGAATTAACGAGCCTCGCCGTAAACGCAAATACGGCTGCACGCTCTGGTAATTAGTTCCTAACGCGGGATTAAACTGCAATTAGCTCGACGCCAATGCAATTTTGCGAATTAAAACGGGACCCCGCCGGCGACAGGTAATCTGATGTACTTTCGTTTATTTCGTACCTATGAATCGCCATTTTGTGACCTTTTAAACGGACAAATATACATTTAGTGCGGTTTTGTAACGGTGCTATGTGATTTCAACACATAGATCACGCCCGATGGCCGATTCTATTCTTTTTCTCGCTCTCTGTGCGCATCTCTCTCTCTCTCTCTCTCCCTCCCTCCCTCTCTCTCTCTCTCTCTCTCTGCTGTCCTCTCTACACGAGCCGTATTGAGTTTTCGCGGTAACTCGTTTAACTAAGCAGTACGCCGATATTGGTAATCTGCCAATGGCCATTTAAATACCGGGACTGGCCTCCCCCTTTTTTTCGCGCGCATTTTTACCGGAAAATGTCATTGTTGACTGCACTGGCACGTTTAAAAACCGGTCACCGCCAGTATTAAAAGCTACCCTTCCAAGGGGAATTCAATTATCCTTCGACGTTCGCGAATCGGAACTTTGCGATAAACTAAAAAAACTGCGACGCGCTAAATGTTTCACACTCGAGTTATTTTAGGGCGCAAAAAGAGAGGCCCGTGCTTTGTGCCTGACCCAAATCAAGGGTGCAGCGATAGAAAATAAATATAACACAGTAGAAAATTTTATGTCACTTTTTCATAAAAAAAAAAAAAAAAAAAATTTCCAAATGACAATATTATTTGCAATACTTTACAAATTTCTATGTGATCAATTAATATCAGACGATATACGCTTGTATACGTACCAGAGCTACAGAAAAATATTGTTTTTTCTTTTTTAGAAAATTCAGACTTACTTTGGACAGACACACTGTCCAATTTTGCAATAAAATGTATAACAATTAATGAAAACAAAAGTTTTGCTGATTTCGTTATCACATTCTATTACTACATTTCTACACTTAGGTTAATGCGAGCATGAGATCCACGGGACTTACTTAATCCCAGACAAACGAGAACGTCAAATTCGAAGCTCGGAACTCGTTGCCTCGTGGCCACGCACGTGCATCGGCAGTCGCGTGGCCTACCGGTAGCATATTTATCAGTCGACGTTCTCGAGTAAGATACGCGGAAGAGAGATGACAATCGCGGGAAG
>NW_017305397.1:2102207-2102734 GCF_001594115.1 Trachymyrmex septentrionalis | reverse complement strand
GAGAGAGAGAGAGAGAGAGAGAGAGAGAGAGAGAGAGAGAGAGAGAGAGAGAGAGGACAGGCGTATCTCGAGAAAGGGTGCTGACGGGGACAAGGCGCGAGGATAGAAATGTCGTAACGCGTAGCGGAAAAAGAGACAGTGGGCAGAAGCTGGATGCGTTTGGTAGGGAGTGGGAAAGGGAACGACCTGGGGGCCATAGGGGATGGAGTTAGGTCGACGGATGGGTGGATGGTGGTTGGGTGGCTCGGGGGGGGTGGCTGTCGGCAGGATCAAAGGGCGGTGCTCGTTCGAGCTTTCGAGGGACGGTGGCGCTCTGGGATAGAGGGAGCGGCAAGGGAGAATGGGGGCGAGAGAGGGTAGAGTGGTGGTCCACGCGGAGAGGTCGAGGGGAAGCGGGTGGCGCGCTCGGGGTGGTTCGAATGGAGCCGACGGGCCGGAGGGTAGAGATGGGTGGCGATGCTACGTGGGTGGAGGCGACAACGAGCAAATCTGATTTTCGCTCCACTTGCTATGCCTCTGCCTCTTCT
>NW_017305397.1:2099250-2102107 GCF_001594115.1 Trachymyrmex septentrionalis | reverse complement strand
CCCCCCCCTCCCCCCCCCGGATTCTCCATTTCCCTCCCGCCACCCTGATCGTATGCGTTTCCCTCACGCATAATTCCTGTGTGCTCTTTATCCTGCTGTCTCGCTCACCCGTTATATGTATATGCTGGTCGTCGCCCCCGCTTTAGCATATCCTCGACTTTGGCATACTTCACACAGTCGGTACTATATACATATATACTGGTTACTCTTTCTCTCTTTCTCTCCCTCCCTCGTCCCCTCCACCCCCCCCCTCTCTCTTTCTCTCATCGCATCTTTCAATAAACCTTACTAGCCTGAAAGTTTGCTACAAACTTTCGCTGCAACTCGTGGTGTTAACTCGTTAAAATGTTTTGCGATTGAATATTCTTAACGATTTAAAAGTCAGATTAAAACATTTCGAAGGATCAGCGTCTTTATGAATCGAACACTTATTTCATAATTTGCATAATGCGTACAAAAGATTAATTAAGTAGTTGGAAAGTTACTATCACACCATATGCAGGTAATTTTTAAGAATAATTAAAGCCGTTACAATTAATATTCTTCGTATACAATGGTTATAAATGCATAATTGCGAATCATTTGATTGAAGTAATGTACTGATTCTAAAATTTTTATCGATTCCTACAAAGTCACAATAATCTCACGGCATTGAACAATTTACGAAGCAACATCACTTCCTTCAATTTGTTTACAAATACCGAATATGGATAATATATAGGTATATGGCATAAGTCAGAAGTGCGCTAATACTTCTCTTTACTGTATAAACGACTCAGTCGGTGAATAGTTAAGTTACTTTCAGTAATCTCGGTGGAGCTCTAAAAGCACCATTGATATTTTGTAAAACACGGTACCAGTGACGGATTTCGTGTAACTCTGCGAAACCTCACCGTAAGATATATAACCATTTCTTTCAACAGCAAACCGTAATTATTTTCTTTTCCTATTACGAAATAATTCAGTAAATTTAAATGCTAATTACAAGTCTAGATATATTATTATAATGTAATAATAAATTTTATTCACGTCGTAGAAAAGGAATTTGAAAAAATGAAGTTGATATGTTTCGCAAAACAACATATTCGTCAAAAAGGAAAGAAAACGAATAGCTAATATATATATATATATATACGGAGGGGAATAACATGATATATTTGCGCGACAAAGAGAGAATGTTTCGTAGGTGCCAAAAAGGGAGCCTATCAAACACATCGACCGGTGAATTAAACGGTCGGCTGGTGACGTTCAAGGTTTGACATCAAAGTGCGAGGAATGGATGCTCGAAGGGTACGGGAAGATGGAAAAGAAGAAAAAAGGAAGAAGGAAAGATGGAGAGAAAAAGAGCGAGAAAACGCTCTGAGAGAGGGAGATTCGCAAATTTTCTCGGCGAGGAAAAACTTGATTACGAAATTTAGAGGTGAGCGTTAAAAGGATCGTCCCGGCAGAAGAGGGTGGGCTAGCACGGCAGATTGTTATACGGCGTGGCTGGAAATGAGGCGCGAACGAAACGTGACATCATCAAGAGAAGTTAATTGCAAACGACGAGATAGTAGATTATAGCGCAAACTAGCTCGACACTTTGTGCGCCACGCTTCCTACCTTTCCTAACCCTCCATCCTTCTTCCTCTTTTCTGGTTCTTGCTCACCTTTGAAAAGAAGAGATAGAAAGATGAAAAGGAGAGAAGAGAAGAGGAAGGGAGAAAAAGAGGGGAGGAAGGGAGAAAAAGAGAGGAGAAAGGGGACCAGGGAAGAGAACAAGAAGGGTTATTTATTTGTCTTTCCTTCAAGACAGCAGAGAGGCTATACTTTATAGTTTATACTATTATTCTAAAAATACAAAAAAAATAAAAAAGATTATTTTAGTTAAAAATTGAAAGCATTCACTACTATACTATGTGAATCAATATTCAGAAAATTTTATTTTCGAATACCGTGTGTCTCTATGTAGATATGTGACTCTATGTTCTTACGTTCCATTCTAAAATAGAAACTATCGCGAAGATAAGATTCTTTTTTGAAACATCTCATAAAAACTATATCATAGATACCATATAGATTATTCCCAAAATATATTTTGAAGTTTAATGTGATTTTCTAATTACACTACTAAAGATGTTCGAACTTAGAAATGTTCATTAGTCGATGTGTAAAGGAAAACGACAGAAAGAAAAGGAAATATAAATAATCTTATATTTTAAAAATATAAATAAATTTCAAAAATATTCTACCAAAAAAATATTTTATTACAACAACTCCGTAATTGATATCTTAATAATTTTATGTATAATATTACTTTTAAGAGTCTGAAATTATATATATCGTGAATAATTTTTAAAAAGATAAAATAAACAATTGGCTTATGCATCTTGAAATAAAGTGATACTTTCTTCACTGTGCAGCAAACAAGTTTTTTATCATCTATATTTATAACCCCTCTCTCTCTCTCTCTCTCTCTCTCTCTCGCACGACATGTTCGATGTTAAATACATAATGCAATGCCGCCGTCATTCAAATCTCGGTGGCGATGACAGATAGAGCGAAAGACAGAGAGAAAACGAAAGCGCGAAAGCTCCTTTGATCGGGAGCATGTAACCGATGTCGCTGATTTTTATCGTCCCGTAACAGATCTATCAAGATCACCGTTTCCAGGCCACCTGGCGCAACACCATCGCCCCGTTATTGCGCGTTTAATAACACGTCATAATAATATGTAATTTCCTACGGATTACCCTCTTCCCCGTTCCTATACACGCCCATGTATACATCGAACTCATCAAAATACATATATGCACAAATACACTGAATCCAGCTTGGTCGTGTCCAGCTTGGTCGGTCGGCAACGAGGGAAGAAAAA
>NW_017305397.1:2096218-2099150 GCF_001594115.1 Trachymyrmex septentrionalis | reverse complement strand
GAAGGGGGGGGGGGGGGGGGAGGTGGAGAGGATTGAGATCGACAGGAGGGCCGATGCTATCGCTACTCTTTGTGATGAGATCCGGCACAATGATATATAACAGAGGCTTCTCTTTCGATATGCGTGTAATACTCCATAAGAGCCCCCTGCTTTCAAGAACCCTAGGCAGGAGCGCCAACCGGGCGCTCATTTCGTTAATAAGGTGTTTTCCGATCCCTACTCTCATACACGACAAATCGCACGTCGAAAAGTTCAGCGGAAGACTCATGGCTTTTGGACAGATGCGTTTAAAATGCGTACTCCAACGTGACGTACAGTTGATTGAAGAGATAAAAGGAAATTTGTTATGTCTTCGCGATTCACAATATTTCAGAAGTAAAGAATATCTTTGAGAATTAATTCTCGATACAATCATATTCTCGATACGAATCAATTGATTCTAATATCCCAGTTCTCAGAAGATACAAGACGGAAGAAAATTCCATCCCAAGAATAATCAAGTTTGACCGTATTATCCATAAAGTATGTCTACAAGATGTTCTTCTAAAACTAAACGTATCTATACGTGCCAATGATAATTTTACGTCATTTTTCGCGCCAATCTCGTTCCAATGGAAATTTTAACGTTACAAAGAACAAACACAATCTTTCGTACTTTCACGCGATACATTCTGTAGGACTTTCTGGAACCTATCCGTCGAGATACGCATTACTGATTTTGGGGAACGTATTTTGTATAATACACGCGCGGACACGCCGTGCGCGTGTGACCGTCGAATGATCCACACACGCGCGCGCATCGGGCATAGAGCGATAGCCGATAGCCGGAGCACTCGTTCTTTAGTCAAACCTCCGCCCCTTTTCAATCGAGAGACTTCAAACGGTGGGAGCGTGGAATCATGATTGGAACGGCTGGCTGCTAAGCAAGGCAGTGAGTTCCCTAGAACCCGGTTAGCTCGCACGGCGTGTCCGCGGGGTGGATACGCCGGAACGAACCGGGGGCGGTTCTCCACCACCCCGGTTTTCTCTTCCCCCGTCTTTCCGCCCCCCCGTTCTTCATCGTACCGAGTCCCCCTGAATCGAGCCCCGCCACCGCCACCGCCACCGCTGCTGCCGCTGCCGTTGCCGTTGCCGCTGCCGTCTCCACGACTCAACTCATGATGAAATTCCTAGCATTCAATCGCAGCACCGGCCGCAACTACCAACATGGAGATAGCGAACCACGAGAGAGATGGAAGGAAGCGAGAGAACGAGAGAATCGGATAGGAGAACCGAGAGAGGATCGCTATCGAGGCTCGCAGAGAGTAAGCTTGGGGAGGGAGGGGGGGCGTCGTGGGGGGATGATGTGGTGTAGTGTGGTGTGGTGTGGCGCACGGCTATCACAGCCACTGGGATATCCTCTGGCAGGCCTGACACGCCACGACCGTACCCAGGGCATGCAGCACAGAAGCCTGATTCTGTACTCGCTCTGTACGCGCTCGCCTCGATCGCTCGGTTTGCGTCCGAGCTGTACGCGCTGGAATTCAAATACAGTCGCAGGGAGTCGAAGGGGGACGCGGGAGTTGCCGGCGGTGGACGGGTTTCCGTCGAGATTGGAAAATACGATCGATCCATCCGCCGCGTCTACCCACCACTTCATCGCCCTCCTCCTCCTCTTCGTCGTCCCCCTTCGTTTCTTTCCACCCTTATCCATCGCTCGACTTTCCTCGCGCGGCTGGAGACGAACGGCGATGCAAGGCGCAAAGCGCAATGATGGAAATTCTAAGCGAATATTTGAACAGCGTTGATAACTGTACAAGTATAGAATCATATCCTGGAATATATTTTAATATCGCTGATTAACGCGTAGTTGTGGAAAAAAAAAAAAGAAAACGTTTCTCACGTACAAAGATCAGATTTAATCTTAATTTGGTATCAGTATAGTAATTTATTAAAATAATTAAAACAATGAAATTCATCTGACGTCATTGAGCCGTCATTCAAACTGTTCGATTCGTAACCTAATACGTGCAATCCGATAATTCTATTCGGAAGTAAAGAAAAATCCATCTTTCGCGTGATCCGTTTGCATTTAATAAACGCTATGGAATTCAGAAGCAGCGAAGACGGCGGACGAGACTAGATAGATCTTCATAGAGATTGGAAAATTCATACAGACTTCCTTATACATTCTATTCCAATTTTGTATTGTGATTTCACTCTTTTCCTCATTCTCTCGCGCAATAGAAAAAAAAGAAATACAAGATATACCTATACTCTGTATCAGTATACAACTTCATAATTAATCGTGGAAGCTTGATCGCGTCACGTCCTTCGTAGCAACCTAAAGATTTAACATCGAATCGATCAGTCAGAGAAGACTTTTTACAAAACCCCATCCCATTGTCATTCCTAGTTTTCGTTTCTAAAAGTTTCTTACACATCCTTCCATGTGGCACATAACTCTTTTCGTCTCATAATTTCATATTTTACACTTTAAGAGCCATTAACGTCGATCTGCATCAAGCAGAAATTTTATGTTTTACTTATAAAGTTTTTTAATTCAATATCAAGTTTTTAGTATCGTTATATCGCGAATTAGCAGATCTAGTCGGCAAGAGCTAATCTTTCGTCCAAAGGGAAAACAATGTTATCAGAAACTAAGGAAACATCGATTCACACAACCAACGACAATTTACAACATTTGCCGTGTGCGGTGTTACCTAACGCCAATCGCTGTTCTATCAGTCTCCACTATTAGTCAGGATCAGAGTGCGATATAGACAGACACCACACGGCCGTATATACAGTTAGAGATCAGGTGTGCTATAGCACGTTGGCACGGAACCACTGGCTTGTGCTGGAATACAAATACAGTCAGCAGTCGAGATTGGAAAATCGGATCGATCTCTCTCCCTTTCGGCAGCCTCCTCTCTCGCCCGCCCTTTCACTC
>NW_017305397.1:2078658-2096118 GCF_001594115.1 Trachymyrmex septentrionalis | reverse complement strand
GGGGTTGCCTCCTATTTGCCACGGCTCCTGCCATTTGGCTGGTCGCCGCTCCAGTATAAATACCTTCCTATCATATCATATCTCGACATACAGGTCAATATCACACGTCAGTCCGATGTGGTCTCACCACCGAGGAGACTCGTCCACCTCAACGTTCTCGTGCAAAGAGAATCGCTCGCCGCTTTTCAGATCAAACCAGAACCGTATTATTTCAAGAATTCTCATTCTGTTAAACAACACTTTGAATACATATCAGATCGAAGAAGCTATTCCTTTAAAATCGGTTAAATGAGCAATTTTAATTTGATATTGTATTTTGTATTTCTTATCTTGTAATTGTTTCTTTAATCTATTTATCGTAGAATTCTTGTAATTCCTGTATTGTATTACACAAACAATTGCACCTTCTGCTTCTTTTTTTAATATCATTTCGATTCGTATTGAAATATATATCCTTCCTCACTTCTTTTCTAAAACAACACTGTACTTTATTTATTCAAATTATTTTGTTAAACTCATTTCTTTAGTTTTTTTATTAATTTTAGTTAATAAATATTTGCAAACTATAATCTATCGATTCGAAAGAGCTCATTCGTTAGAAAAAATATTAATTCAAGTAAGAATAACAAGTTTCATATTTGAGTAAGGGACGATAACAATAAGACTTGCACATTGAGAATTCCTTGTAATAAAACAATCGTGGTATGTGTATTGATAAACACACGTAAATATACCTCAGTATTTTATTTTAATAAAACTTTGCTAAATCAAATAAGATAATAAGATAAAAAATTATAACTTGGATGGCTTCGATAACACATTAACGAAACTGCAAGAGATCAATTACTTAGAGAAGAATCCTTCAGAAAACTTTCACGATAAAGCTTCAATCCTCTTTATAAAGCAAACTACCAATAAAAATAGATTGCATATATTTTTCTCTCTCTCTCTCTCTCTCTCTCTCTCTCTCTCTCTCTCTCCCTCTCTCTCTCATTTTACTCGCCATTATTCACCGTTACAGGTTCGTAGCAGTCGTAGAATTTCCCTTTTTCAGCGGAATCAGAGAGGGTTGCTGCCCAAGCCGACTGCTGTTGGCCATTGAAACCGAATGCCGGCGGCGGTTCTCGACGTTGGCCTCCAGTTTACGGCGAAATATTCGTATAACCGGACGAAGTTGTATTATGGCTGCCACCGAGTCGAGTCCCGGTTGGATGTTGAGAAGTCTTTGGTGTCAGCAGCAGCAGCAGCAGCAGCAGCGGCAACGGCAGCAGCAGCAGCAGCAGCAGTAGCGGCGGTGGTAGCGCAGCCTCATGTCGCCACCCCCGTTACCCCGATCCTTCATCCTTCTCTCGCCCAATCCCCTTTCGTCCCAATGAACGCGCTCAGTTGTTCACGGTAGGATCGGGTAATTAGCTACGTAGCCGTGAGCTCTGTGCGTAGCAAGCCGAGGGCAGCCTAAACCTCTCCATCTACGGTAACACCAACAGCAATACAACAACGATAACAGCAACAACGACGGTACGGCAGAGCGTTGCGATTACAACCACTAGTACGAGCGGCGGCACCACGTCGTCATTTCATAACGGTGGTGTGTTCAACGAACGAGCTGCCAGCAACCACCGGTTTCCATTTGTCACGTTCGCGGAGACTTGGCGGGCTCTCTCCACAAAGCTGTCGTCCGTCCTCGAAATTTTCAGCCCTTCATGGAAAATCATTGCCGCGCTGTTACGGAGCGCGTCCGGCTTTTTCGTAATTAGCGAAAATCCACTTCAAACGTAAAATTTATAAGATGATCAGGAAAATTTGTAATTTTTATCAATTCACTAAATATTTTTTAAAAACAATAAAATGATAGAGCAATTAAGAGTCGATTTAACAGATACCAAGTGTAAAGAGTTATTGATACATTATTAAATTTCGAATAAATACATATATACATAATATAAACGCTAAAATACTAAATATTACATGTTCAATAATTATTACATGTATAGATATTTTTTTCGTTGGTTTGTATTTTATTTTAAGAATTTTGCAAAATCTAAAATCTGGAATTAAACCTTATTTATTATAAATTCTGATTATAGATACATAAAAACTAATTCCGAGATAAATAAACAAAAAACTATAGCAAAAAGTTTTTTCACTTCAACTGGATGACGCGTTATTAAAGTTTGAGTTGGACTTGTAATGAATATTAATGATTTAAGTGATTTCCATGGTATCACATCTTTTCATTGAGTCACCTTAGGACTGACGAGTTAATTTTATGACTGTCGGCAGCTTTGCAGCGGATTATGCGCTGTCAGTACTAACGTGTATGATATGAGTGGCGTAATCATCTCCACAACATATTCTGTCATGAAGAAATCCACCGATTATCATAGTGTTATCTCGCCTATCCAGTTAAAAATGAACAGTCATTTTCGTTAATCTAATAGCTGCAAATGCAAAATATGCAATCTAATCTCGTTACTACAATTTTACAGATATTTTGCAGCTCCGCAGATACTTACGTATAATTGAATTAAATTAATTAACTTACGTACGCGCGATTGAATTAATCATCAAAATGAGATAACACTCTTTTTTTATTTTTCTTCAAAAAAGCGTTGCAAAAATTCTTTCAGTTTAGTGCGATTTTCTTCTCGATGATGCGAGAAACTGTCGAACTGAAAATTTTCGTCGACACGCTTTAAGGCAAACTCGTCGGCGAAGAGATCAGTCGATATTTTCGCTCTAATCCACGATTTGCGCATTTTCGCAATGCCGGAGGGTGCCAGTCATCTCACTTCTCTTGGCAAGATGAAAATCTTACAAATATTAAGAATAACCCCTCGAACAGAACGGCGATCCCTCTCCCTTCTCTCCCATCTCTCGAGCGGAGTCTGCCAGAAGGAAGCCTAGGCAAAGCCGATTTGTTTTGATCTCCTTCCTCAGAGATTTAAGATGTCTCCCGTTACTTCGCGAAAATATCGCGTCCGCGCCGTCAGTGAAGAACTTCAAAAGCACCCTCGATCGAAACGAGCGAAAATTCAATTAAATGTACGCCCGAGGTCGAGCGTTCGGAATGACCGAATGTTCTTCCAGTTTAAACGCGATTCGAAAAGAAAATAATATCCGTAAGTGGTAATAATAATTTATTAACAATTTGAAAGTGCAAAATAAAATTCAACAAGCCTCGAAGTATTTTAAATTCTAAAAATAAATATATTATTAATATATAGTAATAATAAAATATTTCTTATTGTTTTATTCATTAGAGAAAATACGAAACAGAATGAAATATTCGCTATTTATTTAGAGTTTGCTTACATTATTTTACATTTGACAATACGCGTTATATTCTCATAGAAGCTATTTGCTTTGAACGTGGACAATTATCACTGGCGATTAAATCGCGTCGCATTGCCGCCGGCGGTGCATTCGCGATGCATTATTAAAGTGTCAAATATTATGTAATTTCTTTAATTGTCGACGTAGTGCGTATGTTTCTCGTTTACCAAATCGGAATACAAAATTGGATGTTTCTCTTCTCCATCTATTAGCTCGCTCACCTTTATGAGAAAGCCTAGGGCGAGTTTATGGCATTGGCACATTCGGTGCACTCAATGCCGTTAAGTCGTATTTACGATACATGAACGACTAACAGATTAAGAAAACTTCTTTAACAATTTTAAGGATACTCGCCTAGGAAACAATCAGATTAAGAAGGATATTTTGCGCATGTTCAGTTGTTTTTTATTCCAATTAGCGTAGAAACTACCAAATCGAATACAATGAAGCGCTTTGACGCGGCATTTGCTTTTTAAATGAGACGCTTCGTTAGAATCGCGTATCAATAAGAAAAACGCTCGAGATAAGTAATTCGTTATTATAAAGAATAAATTACTTCTCTCGATCCTTTGTTTTATCTTAATCTTTATCAAATTTCCTGTAGAAATCTTGAATAAATTAACAAGATATAAATAAATTGTTTAAATATTTCCTTAAAAGTGTGAATGTCCTATCGTGAAATTATTAAAAAAATAAATAAATAAATAAAATATTCAATAACTTATTTAGAATGTACAACTTTTTATTTTAAATCAGCAAAAATGACTGATATCGTTATTGCGAACTCAAGATTATTGCTAATGTATTTTCTCGATACAGTTACCTGCCTAATCATCTTTAACATCGATTCACAACAAAATCCTTACTTGAAATATGACATTATTATATATGCGTTTGCCAGAGAGAAAATTCAGTTAATTCGGCCGATATCTGTTTTCTGACCGTTTCAATGCAATCAAGATTAAAATAATTAAAAATTAGAGAAAAGAATCAATACTCACGATGCGAAATGTTTACATAGCATAAAATCGTTATGTTGGCTGAATAATACTCATAAAGATTTAATACTTTTAATCATCTCATAAATATTAATTTTTTGTTTTCTAAGTCGCATCGACAGTGTTTTATTTATTATACCATATATAATAATGTAAAGACGTTTTTTAGAGATATTGAATTACAAATATACGAAAGAAATTCAAATGTACGAAACTAACGGAATCTTAATTTTGATTTAAAATCGGAATTTATTTTCATCCGGTTTGATCTCTGATTAACACATCCTCGATGATGGGAGATTCGGCAGTCCGATTACTCTGAAATCATCGCGATCGGCCTTCTTATCCAGATGACGACGATAAACATGAGCTGCACACACCTTACTCCATTATTTCTTTTTTTTTTTTTCGTGTTCCTAGTTAAAAAGGAGATAGTATCTCTTTTTCTTTTTTTCTTTTCCTCAGGCTCTTTCGTCATGCAACTTTACTAAGCGTTCGTTTCAAACAATGCCTGGGCTATTCTCGCACCCTTCTGTAGCACCCTTTGCACACGCATGCACGATGCAAACACCTAGTATGCTCGACGACCTCTATCTACCTTCTCGTATCAAGCAGCCGTCCCTCACCGGCATTTTTCATTACCGCCGTCGTCGCCCGTCGTTACCAGAGACCAACTACTAGCTTGTGACACGAGGGGGTGCAATTTTTCTTCAATATTCGGCTGGTATATCCCGAAAAATATCGTGAGAATACAATACGATCCTAACCTCCGAATAAGAAGTTTTACAAATGAGATATGAAGCTTTTGGAACAATTACAGTGTATACAGACAAATTTTGGTTTTATATTTTACATTGCCCGTAAGAATCAAGAGAAAAATAGAGAAGAACGTGTAGTAATGTTTCTGTTATCTTTTGTCCATTATGATGATTCAACAAACGTAGAAAAGGAGAAATGCATACCATAATTTCTATTAGACTTTGATCACTTTGGGAACGTACTGTTCATTATCAAACTCTTTCTCGGAGAGAACAGTAATGTATATCCACTTTTCGCCATTTAACTATAAGCTTGTAAACGTAAAAGCTTCCCTGTAATGTAAAAAAAAGGTCGTCGTTTCGGCTTTGCGATATATATTTCATTTGCAAGACCGCGTGAATTCGTTTCGCGTATTCTTCCCTTATCACTTATTTCCAATAATTTTTTTTACGTTACGCACCTTGGTATGCGGAAAAAAATTGTATCTTTGCGGAACATATCCTTCGCAATTCTAATAATATATTCTCTAAATTCTCTTCGGAGTGAACCCTCACCTCTTTAGAGTTAAGATTCCAAAGAATTTTTTACAAACTAAAATAAATCCGACGTTTTACGATTTAATAAATCTTTCCGTTATTACGCCGACAACAACATCCCAATTGGCAACTTGTACATTTGTAACGTCGAGATTTCTCACGTGCCGACTTCCGGCATGCGAACGCCACACTTGTGACTCGCCGGGGCCGGCGCACTTCTCTGCGCGATGACAAATAAACTGCGAGTCGTGCGCCGACGGTTTAATCCATTTATCCTGCCGTTATAAACGATTGAACAGGAGTAATTCCATTCTGCGGTTTTGGCTTTCGCACCCGACGGACTCGCGTCAGTGTCCCTCCTCCATGCTCGCGCGATGCATCCGTTCGCCATCATCCCAGCATCCCTGGCCTGTCTGCCCGTCTGCCTGACTGCCTGCCTGCCTGCCAGCCTGCCTACCCCTGTCCACTCTGTATCGCTCTGTTCACGCCTGCAGCTGTCTCTCTCTCTCTCTCTCTCTCTCTCTAAACGCCTCCTTCCTCCTCTCGTGCCGACAAAATTGCATGACCAACTTTCGAAAACCGCATATCGTATTTTACTCAGTGTCATTTTTATCAGTTGACTGAGCGTTCACGTCAACGATGGATCGAATCAGTGTGTAATTGAACCAAGATTAAATAATCAACAAGATGTAGAGAAATGTTCGAGAAAGCTAAGATTTAGATTTATTTGAATCTTTTCAAGTACCTGTACCGTTGTACCGTATATATCCATCCGTTCGCAAAGTGAACTTTGATGCGACGTAATACGTGAAATTTTATGAGACGCAATAAAAATCTGATTTTACGCGTGCCATTAAATTTTCAACGGAGAAGAGATAGATTGACATTTCGGCGTTAATGCGTCCGTAGAAGGTATCTTTGCATAATGCGCCCAGTAATAGAGATACGCCGATCCGTCCGTTCGCTCTGAAAGCGCATGATTGGATTTTCGATGGATTTTTCCCCAGAAAAATCGATCGGGGCCCCAATATATTCCGCGAAGCGCGGCGGCACGAAAAAAGGAAGTGCAATTTACTTGGGCAA
Source organism: Trachymyrmex septentrionalis (assembly GCF_001594115.1). Classification (NCBI taxonomy): domain Eukaryota; kingdom Metazoa; phylum Arthropoda; class Insecta; order Hymenoptera; family Formicidae; genus Trachymyrmex; species Trachymyrmex septentrionalis. Next base: position 2,089,406 of record NW_017305397.1, on the reverse strand, counting down.
GTTCGCGCAGCAGGCCAGGCCAGGCCTTGCGCGCGAGGGAGGAGTGATAGTGCTCTCTCATCCACTTTGCGGGGCTTCCCATTCTGTCCAATCTCGTTGCTCTATCAGTTTCCCATACCCGATGATTCCATCTCACGGGCCATCCTCTAATCGATTTAAGTCCGCCTTTGCTGGCGAGGGTGCGCGCGCGCGCTGTTATTCCACTTCGGAATGACGGGAGCGAGGTAAACTTCGTCTTCTCATGGCGTCCGCCATGAAAATCGACTCGCGAGAGCACGATCGAGAGGATCTGCCGTGGCATTTGATTTGAAAAAAGATGACACGATATCTGCCGCTGACCCGTACGAGATGTACGGTATATACTCGCAGTAGATCATTTTCTATATTATTTTCTTACGATCCTTATCTTGTTTCTTGATAAAAGTTTTCGAGTAATTTTAATATTTCGATTGATTAATTAGACTATTATTTTGAAACTCTTCCAATTTTGTTGAAATCCAATCAATGCTATGTACTTGATAAAATTATTTAATCGATCTAAAGAATTCTTGTTACATTTTTATCGTGATAAGAGGAGACATCTGTCCCGTCGCGAGGGTTATTCCCACACGGCGCGAGCAGGGTGTAAGAAAAAGCGATATTGTTGGAGACGCGTAATCCGGCGTGATCCGACATTCGCAAAGTTTGCCAATATATATCGCGACGATGTCGCGTCCGGAGAGCGTATACAGGGCGAGTGTAGGTGTGGGTGAACCTGGACGAGGCCGGGGGAGGGCTATCTCTCGTATCTCGTAATAAAAGCTGGGGACCGGTGGGCTTTGTATACGTGGCCGAGGGGGTCTGCGCGACGGATAACGCGGTGGAGAGAAGTAGATAGATAGAAGTAGTAGGTAGATAGAGAGCGACGGATGAGGACGAGGCGGAAGAGAGCGAGGAGAGACGAAGGCAGTGAGGCGGGGGGGTTTTGGGGGTCGCTTGGTCGAGAGGATTGAGTCGAAGAAAGAACGACGAAAGGTGTGTACGAGAGGGAATGAAGGGCGCGGGAAGGATGGGACAACGACGAGAGCAGGAGAGATGGGGAAGGCAAAGGCATGATTTTCGAAGGGAGAGAGAGAGAGAGAGAGAGGGAGAGAAAGGGGAACAGAAAGACTCCTGTTCCAATATACTAAGAGTGGATACGCAAACCCACAGTCACTGGCCAGTCCCCCGCTGTTCGGTATCGCTGTAGTCGGAATCGCGTTCTCCTACCATTGCTGTCGCTTTTGCTACCATGACTTCTTCTCCCTCTCCATCAGCCAAACGTTGTTCCATTGTGCCTGGCGGCTCATTTATTTATGTCTGTGAAAGTTTTTAATCTGATGAGATGTCTACCCCTCTGCATCTTCCTTAATTCCGTCAAGATTCTCTCCTGCCCCCGCCTCTCTTGCCGGATAAAGGTTTTAGAAACTTGAAATGATTAATATGAACGCGCGTGGAATGCAACGTCGTCAATAATATATGCGATTTTGTGCAACGAGACTTTGTTCATGTCGATGGTGTCGAAGAGAAAGTTTAATTCTCAAGATTTGGAAATCTTTTTTATTTCATACTCTCTAAATCTGAATCAGTGGATAGTCAGTAATGATTCAGTGGCATACTTTGCACCGATAATCAAAGTGAAGCTCAACTAAAAAAGGAAGAACGTTTGAGCATCGAGTATAACTGAAGTACTGATATTCGCACGTTAATTTCAATCTTCCAATGCCATATTCATTGAACTAAAGCACTAAAACAAGGTTAGTTAGATCACACAACAAAGATTAGCTAGATTAGGGATCTTATATTTAATTCACTGATTACCAGTGGCATACTTGGCCACTGATATCAGTGATTAATCCACTGATTCAGATTTCGAGAGTATATTATGTGTGAGCGATTTTGCAAGTAGCGCGATTCTTAAAAGGAACTTTCTTAAATTGAGGAACCTCGCCTAAACTCGCCGCATTTACTCGCTGCAATTCGAGATAAAACATTACAGAGAAGTTATCAGGAACGTCCTAACAATGCGCCGGGGCAGTCGGTCGGCCGGTATGATGTGGGAAATTCCGTGAAAGTTGGGGGACTCCCCCCCGCCCTCCCCTCCCCTCCCCCCGTTCCCCTCCGAAACTCAAACTAGCGCCCGAAGTTATGAACTATTTCAATGAGTTTACGGGAGTTACTCGTTGGCGGTTAGTTGATTACCGTGGCCTCTCCAATTTGCAAATTTGCATTAAACACGAGTGCCCATGCTATCGCGCGACCGCGCGAGAACTGCCGCACGCGCGCGCACGCTTCTCTCTATCACGGGATCACGAAAAACCATCGCGCGGAAGACTAAACCTGCTGCGCGGCACCAGCCGCACACCGTTATATTTGCCAAATAATTCCGCGCGATCGTGCAATCGTATCGATTCCCGTTCGTTAACTCGGCCGAGTGACTGATGTTAACTCGCGTTACACGGTATTGAAACTTACGCCTCGGGAACTCGTTACATTGAGTTAGAATGGCATCTCGCGGGAGTTTATAGTGTAATTATACCCTTTGAAGAGACGGCTGATTATTGAAAACCACATTATATTTGCCCAGATATTGAATGATATTTATTTACATAAATTTATCTGTCGTAAAAATAATTTTGATAATATCAAAATGCATGATTATTTGATGTTTTATATATACGTAACTCTCTCTCTCTCTCTCTCTCTCTCTCTGTCTCTCTCTCTCTCTCTCTTAATGTATCATTAAAGGAATACATAACGATATTCGCGAAACACGAAACGAGTGGATTTCAATTAAAGAACGCGCTGTCATATTTTGATAACACAATATTTTTTAACCAGCATTATGTTAATAACAAATATAAAGCATGCTTCTCATTTAATTTGTAATAATAAATAATAATAAAAAAAACGAAATCTATTAATGACAAATTCGAAAGCAATAGTAATTATTGCGAACAATATCATACGTAGTTGTAATGTTCTTCCGAATAAACCAGCTCTCCAACTCTCGAGAAAGGAAAGGTTCATGATGAACAAAGGGCTCGATGAAAAAAAGTCAGTACTAGGAAATTAGGATGCGGCCAGTTGCAGAAGTGATAATGGTCACCCGGCAAAAGTTTTCACTCGTTCGCGAGCCTTCCTTCCTCCGTGATCTTTTGAGCCTTTCTTCAATCCCGTCTCGTCCTTGCGCGGAAGTCGACACAATCGACTTCCTTTTTCGCGAAGTGACAGGCAAGAAGATCCGGAGAAGGACTATACTCGTGGAGAGGATAAACGAGAAGAAAGAAGACGATGAGATGAAGAGCAACGGGCGGAGATTGGCCCGCGGGCTCGCTTTAATTTGCTGATTATGACGTGGCGGCGACGAGGAGCGGAAGATAATCGGGCTTTCAGTCCGCGTGATATTTCCCCGGTTCTTCGTCGTCGAGCCCTCTCGAGCTGCTTTTTTTTTCAGCTAAACACACCCTCCGAATGCTAATGCTACGATTTTTCTGGATAATTTCTAGCGCATCGAGACTTTCTTTGGTATCATCTTTTCGTCAACACCTCCTGGTTCCTTCAACATTGTCACAACAACCTCGTTATCGCGTTTGTGAATGTTCCCACGACCGCATGATGCTTCAGGAAAGTTTGAATACTTCTCCTTCCGCCTAAAGTTTTCATTCAAAATGCTATAATAATAATATGAACAATGCTCATCCTTTCCCACCCTGCCTTTTTAATTTCACATTTTTGCCCATACCTGACGTTCTCTTCATCCGCTCGCTCTTTTTTCATCCATTAATCCGCTTCACTGCACATTTTGTTTCTCTCCTCATTTTGGAAAATATAATAAGATACTATTCTTTCTCCTTCTTACTGATATTTCATCGACATTAATTACATTTAATTATCATATACCTACTGTTTTATCTTTTTACATTCTTGGTTTTCAAATTAATTAAAATAATAAATATTTCAAACAAATACTAGATATAATTGAAACGTTCGTTTTCATCCCCAAGTGATTTTTCACCCTTTAAAAATTATTTCGGATTATTTCGTAATTTTACGGAAAGTAATTTTATCTTCACGTTTTCTATTTTAATTTCCTTATAATTTAAAAGCTAAACTTTCCAACGCCTAAAGTCAAATATCAACAAACAGTATAACAGATACGATGCTGAAATGGAAAAGACCAAGCGGACCGCGTTCGTCTTTCCATTCGACGTTTCCGCTCGGCAATTTGGAAGGAAAGAGAAGCTATTATATCAATTTGAAGTAATTTTCTCGTTAGACCGGCGCGAACAAGCCGATTTCGTTAACCTCGCGAACCTCACGCCAAGATTCTCATCGACGCGCGCGGATTGCACGAGGTAGCGTCCCGTGACGAGTATAATAAGTATTACGAGCAATATCCCTCCTTCGAGAGGGTAACATAATTGTTTTCGCTCAATCTATTTAACATAACTCTGGCGGCCGGGAGCTGCCGGGAAAAAAAAGACGAGGATTAAACGAGGAGCGTCGGTAATTGTCGGTAACAAGAACGAGGAACCTTAACAACACGCGTTCTGTCTGCACGGTTTAATCGTAGGACGTAATACGTGACGAAGGGGGTAAGGATGCGAAGGGGAAAGGGGAAATTTGCGCGCGGGAACGAGGGAGAAATTATAACCGCGGTTCTTGCACGGGCGGCTCTTGTGCTTGTACGTGGATGCGCGCGCGCACAAGGCACCATCGTATATACATAATTGCCGGCAAAAGCTGTAATTTTTTCATTATACATTATTTCCGACGGAACAAATACCGGCGATGGCGGTTGCCCTCAGGGAGGTAGGGAGCGGAGCGTCCACCTCCTCTTCATCCCACGCGAGTACACGCGTTTCCTACTTCTTTCTTCGTTTCCCTCCCCCCCCTCCCCCCTCTATATACGTAAGTATTTCTATACAATAGATTCCAAATTCTTAAAGTTTTGTTTCTATCTAAAACTCTCTTTGCGTACATGTATCAATTTACGTGCGCGATTTCTCTCTCGGAACGCACAGTTATTATATTATATAGGTTTTTTTTTTCTTACGTGCGTTCATAACCGATATTTATCGCGTTATTTTGTAAACAACTTTCATCTTTCTTCAGCCTGTTGCGATTCATATCATCGAGTATTCTCTCTGCGCTCTGCTTCTTCACCCTTTCCATCTCTTTACGTATCTCCCTTTTCCCGCTTTTGATGCGAGACTCGTACAATAAAAGAAGCCAGAGGCTCGCAGCATGGCCCATTAAAAACTAGCAATTAGCATTTAAAATATAAACCTTAGCATAGCGGGAGGGACAAAGTACGATGTCTAATGAAAGCGAGGGAAAGACAAAGGGGGTGGTGGTCTTTTGGATCGGTTAAATGCCTTTCAGTCGCGGCGCAGAGAATCCGCCGCGGTTTAAATGGAGCTCATCCCTGATTGGCCATCCATTCGCCGCTTCATCCGCATCTCAAACTTGGCGTAATTTCGCTTCTTCGCGTCCTTCCATCGTCGACCAGCTAGCTATTCATACATTGAGAGAACAGAGACGAGAGAGAGAGAGAGAGAGAGAGAGAGAGAGAGAGAGAGACCAGGCATGGGAGGTCAAAAAGATTTTGCACTTAGCGTAAATTTTTATCTCGAAGCCACGTTGCTTCCGCCAGGTTATCCCTTTTTTCGCTCCTTTCCTCCATTCCGTTTATCTCTTTTCATTCTTTCCCATCATCTCTGCCCTCGACGTCAATTTTTGCTAAACAAAAGACTACTGGCCATGCTTCAGGATCTCGAATATTGGATACGTAGCTCGTCCCCCTTTCTTCTTTCCTTCCGCGTATTTTGCATTTTCTGCCGGCCTACGACCCAGAACTAAAGATCGAAGATCTTTTTGTTTCTTTCTACTAGTTTCCTCGTTTTTAATTCGCATTCGTTCGCGTCCATCACAGATGAATAAACAACTACGTTCACATACATCATCCTGAATATCCACTGCATGCTAGTAAAATTGCAAGAAACAAGATTATCAATTTAAAAATATTATCCAATTAATATCTATAATTTTATAGCTAAATCTTTATATATATATATATATATATATATATATATATTCGTCGCATAAAATCATTATAAATCTATTCAATATATTTGCGTTTGTTGTTTCACTGCGATTTTTTAATAGCTCGATGGGTTACCGCGCTGTAATTCCACAATCAGCGTATCAAAACATAAGAATGTGGATCTCTCGAGACGGGTAGTTCGGGCGAGAGGCGGTAAGAAAGGAAGAAGAGAGAAGAGAGCGCGCTGCGTTAATAATTTGCACTCGGACGAGTCTATTGTCCTGCGGCAGGCGCACGCGACCGCTCCAATTATGGCACTCCGCCTTGCCAAGGCTTCAACCGAGCTGCTCCACTCGCATCCCCTTCGAGTCTCTCCGGGTACTCCACCAACCGCCTGCACCCTTCTAGAACCTCCAATCCCCTCCCCCTTCCCCGCTATCCACCCACCTCTTCTCCTTTCCGTACCATTCTCTCGCGCTCGCTTGCTCATTTCTCCACGGATATCGCGAGGGTTCCTTTTCACTCTGAGAAGTTTAATTACAATCGTAATTATCATTCTAAAAAAGTTTCACTCGCAAACGCCCGTCAGCTAACAATAGCAACGATTCGAAGTTTCGCCATAGTCATTCCTAATTCCGAATGAGAAATAAGAACTTTCAGAATGACGCGACGGCATGTCTTCTGTATAGAAGTATTGTGGTAAAATTTCTAGAATTATTCTAAGTGTAGAAAAAAAAAATGGCAATCATAGCGTAAAATTATTAAACTTCCTTAACTCTATAGTTTTCTGATTATTGTACAACTGACTGAGAAAAGTGTTTGCTATTTGCGACTATAATTGCATGATAAAATAATTATAGTTACGAGCTCCATTTTAGAAGGATAGTTATCACTACTCTATAATTTTAGTAATAATAACATATATAATTCTTTAAACACGAAAAAATTGTATTATTAATTACGATAACGTCAAACATTAATTAGATACAGTAAAGTATCAAGATATAAATAAGTAATAAAGTAAACATTTTTATTCAATAAATGCAATCGTAGTTGTAACGAGTATAACTATTTTCTTAAATTCACTTACTATTTCTGTGATGACCAAAAAAATATGTTGAGAAAAAAACTAAAGATTTTCGAACAGCGTGCGTGACTATTAATAACAACACAATTGACTAAATTTACATAGTTAAAACAGCTATAAGTATAGAATAGTATCAGGAAACAATTTAGGTAAAAAATTATAGTTTAATTATAGATTATATAAACTACAGTTAAATTATACGGTAATTGCAACCACTATTTTCCTCAGTGTATAATAACCTGATAAAAATATAGATAAATTTGTGACAACAAATTATAATCTCATTATACCATTGCCTTTTTTGCACGCCACGCGCTTTTTAAAACCTCATTACAGCGGGCGACGATGACGGAAATGGGAAACTACTAGGTGGAATCAAAGTACAAGTTCTGAAAAGGCTTGAGCACGACGCTCGTTCCTTCTGCGCGTCGAGGATGACGAAGTATCACGCTTCTAGTTTGCGGCTTTATTTGCTCGTTTCTTTCTGCTTGGCCGCCAAGAAATGCACGCGCGTGTTTATTACAATTTTCAAGAAGTGAAAACTTCCCAGAAGAGCTTTGCGGAGCAAAGAAGTCGCTCACGCATAAATAGGTTCCGTATTATTCATTATTTCGCAATGAATGACACATAGAAGTCATATTAGTGTTACCTAATGTGTTTTCAGAAAATGACGATTAGGTCATTCCACGTGTTGTATCTGATTTGCATGATTTAAGATCGGCCACACACGCTCGAATAAACTTGTCAAGTATGGTAAGCCGCGTACATACAAGTTTATTGCAATAACTGTGAAGTTTTTTTATCACACACACGATTCAATAAACTTGCCTGTATGCGGTTTGCGCATGCATACTTGATAAGTTTACTCGAATGTATGGCCGTCTTAATACGTTCAGTGCCTGTATTCTGTAACTTTTAACAACACTTCGTTGCATTTGTTGCTCAGTTTTTTCATCTCGTAAATAGTACAATAGCGCAATAATACTCTCTAAAACTTTAAGAGTGAAATATCACTCTTAAAGAATGAAAATTGAGCCACTCTTTTTCAAGACCGTCTCAATTTTCACTCTTTTGGAATGGAGACTCCACTCCAAAAAATTTCGAGAGTAATATAACTAGTGTATACAACTGGTACCCAACTCAACTGGTGTTTTTGTTATTAACACACCAATTCTTTTACGTACCTGTTAACTCAATTAATGTACAGTCGACGTAGTTCTTAAATCCATAGCGAACCGCTAGGCGATTTTATTCGAAGAGCTGGAAATTATCCATAGCAATCTTACGGCATGTACAATCTCCATTCAGGTAGACGAAGCTCGGCATTAACCGGGTTGTGATGGTAACGCCTTGGCCGAGACCTTCGTGAAACAGTGGTGGCGAGCTGGCACGTCACGGCTCGGTTATAATCACGGCGGTAGGTGCGCGCACCGAGAGCGGCTTTGCGAGGTAATTGAGAAACGTTCTCGTGTTCGAACACAACTTTGCTACCGTTGGCAGGGGCCTACCGCTAATAGGACGGTTGGCACGCACGCGATTCATTCATAAAACGCTCTCTCACTGTTGCAGTGAACGCCGGTGATCGTTCAGAAACCACGACCGATGATCTTTCTTTCTCCTCAAATCACGCGAGAGAGATGATTAGTGTCAATGGAAAGTGGTTGAGATAATATCTTACATGACGAGACCATTTGACACGAGGCACTGTAAACGATATTATTATCGATTATTTATTATCGCTACCGAATGACTTTTCAATACGTAGTAATCACAAATAATGAAAGAAGGCATTAATTTCATGGTTAAATGTAGCTTTTAAGAGAAAATTATGTACAGAAATCGCATAAATAGTCAAATTTTGACGCTATTTGGAAAAAAAAAAGTTATTTAAATTGCAAAAGATAACCCGATGACTGTGATTAGCGTCACAATCCGCGCCATGTAAAATTCACCGAGAAGCCGAGAAGGCGAAGTAGAAGAGATAATGGTTAAGACCGACTCCATACCGAATAGAAGAAGGTCAAGATACAGAAAAAGACGATGCAAAGGCAGCGGGATTGTAGGACGATTCGAGGATGAGAGAGAGAGAGAGAGAGAGAGAGAGAGAGAGAGAGCGCGCACGTGTATCCTACTAAATGGTACACGGATTCTTTATATAAGTGACGTGCTAACGAAGTGTGTAACAGGCGGTAAATAAAGGAACCTGTAATTACGGATGACGTGCCGCAGACGGGAAGGGAGCCCACCCACGAGTCCAACCGGCGGCTGTGTCCTACCATCGGTAGTTGTCGTGATGCAAGAGTCCCTTGGCGATACGATGAAAGCGAAGGATAGTCGTCTCCTTGCCTCGAAATCAGAAGAGGCCGTCGTGTTCGCCCGAGGACAAACATCTAGGTTAACCGGAATACGAGCGCGGCTTAGTATCAAGGGAAGAAGCGCCAAGGATATGAGAAGACGACTGATCGTCTACACGTATATCGTTTCTTATTGCATTTTATCGTCTGTTTCTCGGCGGCGAGGATTAATAGCTGTTTAATAATGGCGGATGTCAGAAGTTATGCACCTAAGGAAAGGATCTTTCCAGAGCCCTTAGGGAGGCTGTCTTCTCGACACGCACTACGCTCACACTACCGCAAGAATATTTTCGCTTCGCCTATTTACAAAATGCTCCTGCATATAATCGCGTCATACATTTCTCATCCTAAAATTCCATAACTTTCCCCTGACTTCCGGACAAAATTTCATGATTTTCTCCCACGATTCTTTTAGTGTTGAAAAAATTTTTTTCTATTTCCAAATGATTTGGGAACCGTCAAATATTTTGTTGTGGGAGGGAATTTAATATAGCAATGTAAATTACTATTGACGTTGCTGACAATGCTTATATTTCATTGTTAAGTCGATAGTATTCCGAACACTGCATAGAGATGTGACGTGCGTATACTAAACTTCCTTGGAACTTGAAGAATTTTAATTTTCCAGAAAATTTTGCAAAACACTCCCTGATTTTCGCGAAACGGTTCTCAATTTCCCTGATACTTCCCTCGATTTCTCCGACTTCCGAGTTTTGCGACGACCCTGGTGAATGTACGAATTATTAAGATGGAAATTGAAGACGAGATTGTAGAAATTATATAATTATTTATAATCTTATTAAATTTACTTTAATACCCGTTTTGAAATCCCGTGCAGTATCATTTGCCTGTTCAAAATTTACTGTCAACTCCGATCAGCGGGCCGGGCTGTTAACGTTCGCGATTAAATACTTCGGCTACGGGCGTCAGAGAAATTTATGGCGAGACGTGCCGCAAAAGGAGTAAACGAACGGCTGCACGTCGTTATCACGCGGTGGGTTTCGCTCGATCGTGTTTACGAAGGGCGCGATGCGCAACGCGTGGCGTGCATCGGGTACAGGGGCGGGAGTACAAGCTCGTCCGCGTCAAAAGGAACGAAAAAATCCTGTTCTCGCCGGCAACGCGGACAGACGGACGTTTCCTCTCTTCGTGATCACCCGCGAGGCAAGAGGCTCGCGCTCGAGTTGCGTGAGAACAGGTCGAGAGAGAGCCGGGACGAGGAGAGAAATTTTATGATCCC
>NW_017305397.1:2061557-2078574 GCF_001594115.1 Trachymyrmex septentrionalis | reverse complement strand
ACTCGCCCCTCTGAGGTCTGCCGATTGGCATCGCTAGGAGAACTGAAGAACGCCTCCCTCTCGTTTCTGTATCCGCTTTCGTTTTGTAAGTGCCTTAAATCATTTAAATCGCAGCGTTGTTAATACAGAAGAAAAAAAAAATCGAGAAATCATCTCACTTGGAATTCTCTAATATCTTTCGAGTGGAGTCTAATTCTAAAGGGTGAAAAATTGACGACTGGATCATTCTCTTTCGATACTGGCACATTCGTCACTCTTTAGAATTAAATTCCACTTCGGAGATTTTACAGAGAATATCCTGAGAAAATATCGTAACTTTCCATTTGACCATATTAAATCACCAATCAATTAATGATAATGCTTGCTAAATTTTTTTCTTTCACGATTATGTTTAAGTTGATTTTTGCTCGCGACTTCCATCACTGTGAGTTTATACTAACTGATTTCTTTTATCCCAATCGATGATCTATTATAAGGTGGGAAAGCATGCAATGTTTTTATCATCAAAATCCTTTCCTTTTCACAGGCAGTCTATGATCATTCAACATAACGGTTGTCGGTGACAGCTATAACGAAGGCTGTGAATGTTTTACGTGAACAATGGGGAGCTAGTTAGCAACGCGAGTATTACACATTCTCGCTTGGCTGTGCTGAAATTGTAGCGCTGCACTGCCACACCGCGAAGCGCCAGATACCGCACATTAGTTCATTACGACACTACTAGTACGTCTACCATTATTATTATTATTAACGTTAATTTAATATTTCTACGTGCCTAATATTCAATGACAGATCAAATGTTGCGGATTCGATGATAATTTTCTCTATTTACAGTGAGTGTAAAAAGTATTCGTACAAAGAAGTTTTGTATTAAAAAAGTCTTATTTGTAGGGGGAAAAAAAACATTAATTAGCAATTTTATACAATGAATACATTCTGTTCTAACATAAACAAATGAGCTATGTATTTCTGATTTTAGAAGCTAAATTTCTCGACTGTACGAATACTTTTTGAGCATCCAAACGATACAATTTTTAACTTTCGCTTATTTTTCAGATGGATATATTTTCTATAATTAATACACATCTTTTTGGTATATATAATTTTAAGAAACGTACAGTCTATTTTATTCTTTATGAATAAATTATTAATTACCCAGCAAGAAATGATCGTCCATTAAACGTTGAATCGATATCAAATTGGTGTTGAAATAATTGTATCGATATCGATTCGGCATCAATTCGATGACTCATTTCTCGCTAGATAATATTTACTTTTTAAAAATAAAATTTTTTTAAAAGATATTTTCTCTGTACGCGAATACTTTCTGCACTCACTGTACATTCAACTGGCAATACAAAATGTTAAAACAATTGTATTAAAAAATATCAAACTTTCAAATTCAAAATTAATGATCTTGATTATTTATAGAGTTAAGTTTATTTCACCTTTTACGAAAGAAACATCACGTACAGTATTTCTTATATTACAAAATTCATAATGTCAAATTATACCCAATTTGAGTTATTTTTAATTATTTCTATAGATCGTCACTGTTTCTGTTCAATATGTTGCCAATTTAAATAAAATAATTTAGTTAAATGATTTACAATTAAAGTAATCAATAAGATCAATAACTTAAAACAAGAATAAGGTGTTGAAAAATCTAATTTGTTCAAATATGAATCACAAATTGACAACAAAAAAATCAAATGTTTCGGGTACTACAGATCTTTTCATCAGTGGTATCAAACAAAATAGTTAGAAAATTAATTCGACATACAAGCTAAATTTATATCTCCCCCTTTTTATCTGATAACTTCTTATAAAGTACGAGTTAAGAGTATACATCCAAGTTAATTAGACGCTTCGGATTCAGTATAATAATTAATAAAAGCAACTCCATTGTAAGGTCATAATGTAAAAAGAAAACAATACGATAGATAATATGACAAACAATATACAGTAACAAAAAATGATTATAAAAATACGTTAACTGATTCTTCGTTTTCAAAACGAGAACAAATAATAGCCTATAAATATTGAGATATTTTTACTGTTATTTTAAATAATTCAATTCAAAAAAACATATTAAATTTAATTCAAATTTAGTTTATTATTTATTAACAAAAAAAAAAAGGTTCAAAAGTAACTCTCACCGTTTTCATTGAAATTTGACAGTATTATAAAGCATGAATATAATCATATTTTTATTTGAGATAATCTATCGTTTTGTTAGATTTTAATATTAAATTTAATAGCGGTAATTGATTAAAGTTGATATTCGACTTCATGATGCGTTAAAAATTTGTTTTTATCACAACTTTCATCCTAAAATTTGTAAAGGGGTAATCCTTAATAAAAATCTAACAAAAATAATTTTTTATGTTAATATAATTATATCATAAAATATTATTATACATATAATAGAAAAAAATTAATTGCCTTCTCTTCTGAGCCTTCCCTTGTAAGTACATATGTTGATATGAACTTGTTTACTTAGAAATTAACTACAGAAATGGATTGATTTTGACTCACATAGAAGTTAGAAGTAAAAATATGTAATTTGACTCGAGAAATTGGGTCGCCATTGCTCCTTTGATATTTAACAGTAGATTTAACACGCTGTAAATTCGCGATTCGTCGTCTCGTATTAGGCTTCAGCCGGAGCTACGTCTGGTGGACGTGCCAAAGAGCCCAAAGCCCAACCTAATGAAAAAAAAAGAAAAAAGAAAAAAAGCAGTTGCTTAAAGTGTGCTCATAAAACTACGAGAGGACGTAGCCGCGTTGGCGCATACATTCTACCAGATGGCGAGCCAGACAAGACGACACTATAAACGGATTTATGGACTCTACCACTACTCCTAGTCAATCCATAACCAAAGTTTTTTGGTCCGTATTTTATGACGCGCTTATGGCAACATCGTAATCGGATTATTCTAATATAACACGATTCAATGCGTTCTGCATGTCTTGGATACTCACGATTTATCGAGTGTTTAACGCCAATAGCATCATTGCACTTACCTGAAAAAGAAAAAAACAAGAAATAAAATAACGCTTGAAATATACTATTGAATAATTGGAGAAATAATATTCTACAAATACCATCCTACATTTTGCCAAAGAATTTCGGTTTCTGTAAATTTCTATTTCTACAATACGTTTCTTTATTGATAAAACTACTAGCTATTATCTCTCGACTGCTATTACTTTATTTTGCTTATAATTTTATTATTGTCTCAATTTAAATTAATTCGTATTCACGAATTAAAACGTGTATGTTTCGCTAACTCGTCCCTGTCAAACAGATATACCGCGCATTGAAAAGGGTAACAACGATGCGATATTTGTCTACGAGAAGGGGACAGGATCGCTAACGTAACGTTCCGCGTGCCTCGGCTTACGTAACACACGCGTAGCTGAAGGAAAGGGTCCTAACTATTTGCTCGGCTGTAGTGCTATCTGTTTCGATTCGTGTTTGCTGTTCCCATGTTGACAGGCGCACTATGCTCGGCCTCACGAGCTCGAATCGTTTATATATTTGCTCGTTGTGAACGCGCGTAGACACACGACGCGTGGAGTTTGTCATGTAGGCAGGTCACTATGTCGGCTCGCTGTAATTTTTTAAAAATAGTGTATTCACACTTTTAAAATAACATGGGGTAAAGCGAAGTAATTTTCGATAGGTTACCAGAAATTTTTTAGACTGTACAAAAAGAAGATTGAAGTCATTCAATCAAACATACAAAATATATACTATTGCATCAATAGCGTATGTATGAATATGCGACTTCAGCAATATGGAGAGATTTTTTTCTTAGAGTTTACCCCGAAATTATGATAGTCACATGGGACAATATTATATTTTGGAGAACGTCAATGCAAATCTCTCTCATTCATTAATAAAACAACAATAGAGTTTAAATAAGTTTAATTAATTTTACCGAAGTGCAAAAATCTTTAAAATATCGTATTGTATCATAACTACCATATTTTCAGGATAAACTTTCAAAGAAAATTCTCTCAATGAGAACCTTTTACACAAAATTTGAAAATTTCTGTTAACCTATTCAAAATTACTTCGCTTTAAACTTATGTTATTTGAAAAATAATTTGGATACGTTACATTTTAAAAGTAAATTTCGATAGATTACCAGAACTTTTTTAAACTGTACAAAAAGATTGTAGTCACGCGTATTCATCGATTAAACATACAAAATATTGCATCAGTAGCGTATGTATGAACATGCGACTTCAACATTCTTTTACACAAATTAAAAATTTTCTGTTAATCTATTCAAATTACTTACCCCTCATCCTATTATATTATTTCCAATAGATTGAATAAACTTGTACAATATTTTCAAGAATTTAAACGTAAGATACAAATTATCGCGAAATCAACCGTGCACGCGCGGATAATCTTTCCGTGTAGATAAGAGTCAAGTGCGATAGTGCGATCAGCGTACACGTTCTGTTTTACTCTCTCTGTTTTGTGTGTGTGTGTGTGTGTGTGTGTGTGTGTACCTTGGCACAACAGCCGATGATAGCCGGGCGCGACGATATTGGGAGCTACGCGCGACTCGCAGTTATACACTGGCGGCCTATTACACGCCGTATTACCACTGTCAACATACGCGCACGCATAATAACGGTTATTAGATACGCCGGGGCCGGTTGCGCGCGACGGCCGGGATTTACCCTTCGCATTACCGTCGGCACCGCGTTCGCACAATCCTATCCATGCGAGTACACGAATGTTCCGGCGGACACACGCGGACGTTTGGCGATATAGTCAGAGTTGCGCTTCGTGATGTTGCATCGAGATTAGCGGCTGCTGCAGTTATACGATAACGAATGACGACAAGCGAATGACGAAGTAATTGAATTTGTCCGGTTCGATGACATTTCTAAAGTCATCTTTCTTCTTTTGTGGCGCGACATTCAAATATTGCGTAAATTAATTTTTGCAAATATATTAGGCGTCTCGTTTCAAGTTTTAGCGCAAGAATTGATTCATGGCAAGTGTGGTGTGAATTATTATTTGTGTCAAAAATCGTTTAAATGTATAACCAGCCAGTAAGCAATAAATATACATGTATAACAACAAGGATACAAGAATTCTGGATAAATACAAAAGGATACAAGTGCTTGTTATATATCTTTAACCAAAACTGTAACAGGATGTATAGAAATCACAGGAAATGTGAAAATTAATAATTTGCATTTGTACAAATGTAATGTATAATTATATGGTTATAATTGTATAAAAATGTAATTTTGATGTAAAAGGAGAAAAACGTGCGACTAATGAATAAATCGTTATTTATAAGATTGAATTATTATGCTTTATCGTGTTACATCGAAGTAGTTCAATAGACATAATAAAAGAGATTTGGCGATAGGACGGCAGAACAGCGATCTATGAATCACTGTCGTGAAACAGGTGTTTATGATCGATACAGTCATCGCGGACAGATGACATATTGTGCCGCGATAGTAAATCGTAAAAGCCGCGACACGTTCGTGGTTTCGACAGTTTAATGGATACTTCAGTAGAACGTGAAGACAGACGACTGTCTCGGGGGGCAGTCAGTTGGACGAACGAACCTGTACTTTTCGATGTAACAGGCGGGTGTAGTCGCTCATCTCACATTGCGGTTAGCGGTTGAAAACAGCAGGAAACTTTACGGAAGGCGAAATAATGTGCAATAATGCGAGATATGCCTTTCCTTCTTTCGACCGTAAAAGTGCCGAGTGAAGAAACTGGTTCTGCGCTCAGCCAGAACTGACTCCCGCGCGCTCCTTCGGGTAAAGATTATTGTTCGAAAACTGCAATTAGTAGTTCCCCTTATTTGCAGGCACATTTTCTCACGGTAATGCTCTCTCGCGTTCCCCGCGTCGTAAAGCTATTCAACGCGGGACAAAACAAATTTTGGGACAAAGAGCGCGTTAAACAATAAAATTGAACGTAAGATCGCGATGTACGTATTCCGAAAGGAAAGGAACTACGTTTTGAAGCATAAGAAAGATAATGCGAGGAGGAAGTTTTGTTGCGCGCATTTACAGAATTGAACGGAAACACACTTCCGAGATACACACCAAAGTATGCACATTTCACATATGTGGCGGCCCATAAACGTGCCGTGTGGTTTCTTTTCTCCGTAAGTTCTTTGGTCAATTTAAAGTCGAGTTTGCCTTAATAAAAATGTCCGGCGATCGGAGGACGAGTATCGTTCAAGTACGTTTTGTCAACCGAACTTTCATCGCGGATACATGCGAGATCCCCTTTACCCCTCGTTCTTTGTAAGCCCTCGTCGCGCTCAGTATGTCGCAGTGGCAAACAAAGCCGAGGACATCATATGCAGGTAGGATTATAGCCGAGGATCCCTTTTTTTCGTTTTAGAGGGATGAACCAGAGAGAGAGAGAGAGAGAGAGAGAGAGAGAGAGAGAGAGAGAGAGAGAGAGGGGGGGGGGGAGCCACCCTCCTCGATGTCCCGATCAAGCCCATCGTGTTCCGGGGCTCATCCCGTGTACTTCTCCCCCTTCCGTGCGGAGAAGGGGGTTGATTCGGGTGAATCGTAAGCGTGGCTGCGGGATGCGCGGATGTTAAATGCACAAATGTGTAACTGCATTGTCAAATGGAAAAATCCCCCCCGGGACGTCGATGGCACAATAATGGGACAGATTATAATCTCGTCTACCCCCCGAGGGGCTGATCTCCCTCCATCCCCCTGTTGCTGCCCCACCTCTCCCCCCCCCCGGCCCGTAGTCTTCTCCGTATCTCCTCCGCGTCTCCATGCCTCACCTTGCTCTCTCTCTCTCACCCTATCTTACGTACATGCATCGTACACGCGTGCGGTGTATCTTGTCCGACTATTGACTATCCCGTAATCGTCGTCGTTGTGTGCGCCACCCTCCCGCCGTCATCCCCGTGTGTCCCCGTGTGTCGTGCCCCTTGCATGACACGCCATAGCCTAATTAAGTGGGCATAATAGATCCGACAGTTGTGCGTATTGTCCACTGACGTAAAGTATCCGTCGTGCTCGCTCTTTCCCTTCATCCCTTTACACACACACACTCGAGAGAGAGAGGGCTTATTTTCGTCGGGGCCTCTCGAACGGAAGTTGTGATAGCTGAAAAAACGTAAGAACGTACTCGCGACTCTCGACTCCGCGCGATCGATTATTTTCACCGCTTATTCTCATTCGGATGAATGAAAAATTCCCCGGTAGGAATGGGAAAGCGGAGGGAACATTAATTGTTGCAACGTCGTAATATTTTCCATTCAAACGTCAACATTCTCCGACGCGACTTTACCTTCGCAATTACCTCATCGTCGTAAATAAATACGCTCAATATTGTAACGCGCACACGTTACGAGGACGAGAGATCTCGTGCGTTCTACCGCTACTTGTTACGTTAACTACACCGTTCTCCTCCTTGCTGATTTACGCTCGCGCCAGCGGAGAGAAGACGCAATGAGGCGCGCGCGTCGTATCGGAGACGTCTCTCTAGATAAACTCACCGCGATATGTGGCCGCGTCTCGTTGTAACAGGTACTAACAACTTGTTTGCACGAAGCAAGCGGATCTCTGAGAGCAGCTGTCAAGCAGCGCGCCGTACGTGCGCGCGTTTCTTCAACATTCCGCGCTTATCAGATAGCCGAAGCCGCGATCAATCTCTATCCCACGTGTCGAGAGGCACGCATGAAGTGGAAAGCAGCACAGTGAAGGAGAGAGAGAGAGAGAGAGAGAGAGAATTTAGAACGAGAAAGAGCGAAGAAACAGAGCCGGATCCTATCAATTTACATGGGCTCTATCCGCGCCAAAAGCAAAACTAAAAGGAGCATAATTTGCAGTCGTAATACGTATCCGTTGCTACCTTATATAAACCGGTCGCTCGACTCATTAACAGAATATCTGCTCGCATTCCTACACTAATCTCTTAAACTCGAATTATCGATACGACATGCCGTATATACAATTTACTTGCGACCGCGGAACGCGTCGTACAATCTTGAAAATCATTTTTATCGTAGCGCAAAGCTAACGCTCCAAACGCTGCTTCTTCATGTTACAATATTTTTAAGAATTTGTGAGGATCGTTCCCGCACGCTGTAACGACGTTCGTTCGCTAACCGCTGCAATCGATGGCTCTATGTCAGGAATTTAAGAGGAACATCGATGAGAGAGAGAGAGAGTAAAACCAAGAGACGACTATGCTCGTCGATGAGAGCAAGGGTGAACGGAGAGGATCCAGAGAGGAGAGTCGGCAGAGAAGCAGAGGGTAGTAGGAGTCGAGAGAGAGAGAGAGAGAGAGAGAGGAAAGGAAATGGCGCCGGTGATGGTGGTGCGGGGGATGGAAGAGGAGAGACGAGAAGGGGAGGTTTTCCAGCTCGACGGAGCCAATTCAGACCCGGAATTTATCCTATCAATTTCCGCTCGGTGGAGTGGCAAAGAGCTCGACGCGGCTCTCGGCTCGCCGTTCGCTATATTAACGCCGCGGAACTCGCCGCTTCTCCGCCGGGCGGACTCGCGCCGAAATGCCCTGCGCCTTCTGCACATCCGGAACTAACGATTTTCGTGTACACACACACACACACACACACACACGTGTGTGTGTATGTGCATGATTTTAAGAAGACTACTTCAAAAAATATGTATGGTTTCATAATAGAATTTCATTTTTTTTTTAGTATCTTTTTTTATCGTTTCAACACATCGCATTATCCTATAAAAAAAAAACCTCTCAGATAGAAATATATATATGCAGTTTTTTTTTTAGACCATTCTTTAGATCCATTCAGTTATTATCTAGTATTACTGTATTTTCATTAGTTATAACAGTACTACGTAGAAAATGGATAAGAACTTGATAAAGTTTTATTTAGTAGCTGAAACGGTTTTTCTGATAAAAATATATGCAATTTGTTAACATCTGTCTAATTATTTCTTAGTAAGAGATTATTATTAGGTAGAATATTGCGTAGTTCGTTGTTCTGTGTTTGTTCAATAAATGGATTTAGATTTTGCACATCTTTTGTGCGTAACTGCAGGCAAAGCGTTGCATTTAGATTGGGATTCTAAGTACTTCTTAATTATTAGTTAGAGGTAATACGTTAATGCTACCTAATAATTGCTCAAAAAATACGTGAAACTTCAATCAGATGCACTCTTGAATTTAAAACATTTTTCTTAAAAATTTTTCAAAGCGTTTTCATCACTAATGCTTTTAATTTTTCATTTTACTTATCACTTTTTCTTAATTTATAATTTAAAATAAATATATTTTATGTAGTTAGCACTGTATCTTCCTGCTTGCAAGTTTATTGTTAGTTGTGTTTCTTGTGTTATCATACACATATATTTGCACATATATTGTATTCTATGCAATATACGTTCGATTAGTGATTTGTTAAAAGTGTTAGTACATTTTGATTGAAACTGATACAGATCGACGCTAAGATATTATTAATACATTCTTAGAAAATGGCTTACTATCTGTACTGCAACTATTCAAAAACGCATTTGCACTTTTTTATTATCAATGTTACTGTAGTCAAACATTCACTTAGAATATGGAATTAATAGTTGTTAATTAAAAGACATCAATAACAATTTTCTAATTTTTATTGGCCAGAAATTAGCAAATATTTATTGATCCGTCTGACCTGGGTAGTTTCACCGAACTAAGATTTCCGGTTAGACTATTGTCAAGTAAATTTTAAGTAGTAAAAACTGACCAGTTTTTCTTGGACATTTTTCTACTTGGCTTGAGATAAACTATATTTTTCAGACCTGTGTGTTCAAATGTAGAAAAAAATTCTGCACATTGTGCAAATTAAAAAATTCACTCTTATTTTTCCCGCCAGTTTTCTTGTCGTAATTGCGGTAAACGTTGAATGGAATATGGACAAAAAGCTTGGAGATGGGTTATTCGAAGATAGCAGTTAGAGGAGAGGATAAGAGACAGAGGAGGACGAGACGGGGAGAGATGGCGGTGTAGGAGGAGTCGGATAGGACGGACCTCTTTAGGTTTATCGGAGCAAATAATGCAGCAGGGAGAGCCCAGCCGGGTTTTCCATGCGGAAGACCAGCGAACCGATCACATTGATCTTTGCCAAAAACAATACCCGACCCGCCTTTGAATTCCACTGGCAAAATACGGGCGCTAGGTGAGTCACCGGGTACGTATACACACGGCCGAGGGCACGCATGAGGTGATACAACTACACAGGCTTGTGTCACACGGAACACATCGTGCATGCGCTCCTTACGTGTGTATAAGTAGTTACATGTGTATATACAGCTGAGTTTCGTCGACGTACACGAGCGGGTTTATAAACACGCGCGACGTGTACGGTGTGTCCCTACCGGATGTATACACCGATTTGTAAAATTACAAAAGTTAAACGGACGCACTTGTGAACCTAAGCGGTAGATAATTAACGAATTGATGTTGACTGGATTACGAGGATGACAGGAAAGCGAGTGAAATATTAATTTATCAAACCGCATATTCATGTTTGTATTTCGCACAGTTGTACAAATGCTAGAAAGAGGATGCTGTTGCTGCAACTATACGGTACGAGAGAGAGAGAGAGAGAGAGAGAGAGACTTAGCGAAAATAATATTTAAATAACATTGCGCGTGGCGAAAAGACGCGGTTGTATTTTAAATAAACACGCATGCCCCGAAGGCGTCCGGTAAACGTTTCCATTTGTGGCGCGTCAACATAAAAATCCGCGAGTTTGACGTGTCTGGTGGAGAAAAATCAGTCGGTAAATTTGCAGGCAAACAGGGTACAAAGCGAAAACCAAGTTCAGGCTTCTCGTCAAAATACATTCGGCAACGAGGCATCAATTTCCAATCGGTGCTGTTCAATCCGGCCGTCGTGTGTAACATGCGGAGGCAAGCAGTCTGGATGCGAGCGGCCGGAAAAAAATTGATAATGGATTAATAACTGCCGTCCAATTCAAACCCGTTAATTATTTTCAACTGTACAAGGGCTCCGAAGGATTGACAGGCCGACGCACACAAAACAAACACAGAATGAATGCGTATGACTGGAAAAAAAGGTTAATTTTCGAGTTTCGAGTTGTATAATATTCTAAGCGATTTTCTACATCGGTAGACACGTTCGAACAAAATACGTGTGAGAGATTTCATGTAAATATCTTACAGAATTTTCTTCTTTTCAATATTCTTATAAAGTTTTGAAATTGCTGCTGTATTTTTTAAATATTCACATCAATTTGTCGAACTAAGATGGCACACAATGCAATGTAGGACGCCGACGTACTGTCATAATGTCCCGACATCGATACGAGAAATCCCTCTCTTCGACACACACACAAAGTCAGTGAGCGCGCTTTGTTCGCGCAAACAATTGATTTCTCGATCGTAACCACATACGTACCAGTTTTGGTCACCGGTCCCCGTGCCCTCTCGCCTTGCTCCGCCTCGCCACTTAAAAATCCGTATAATAATTCGTCGCGGTTCAGGGGGGGGGGGGGGAGGGGGACGACGCTCGAGGATGAGGAAAACTAGAGGGGCAAAGCGAGTCGAGCTCCGCTCCGCGCCAACGAGGTCTCTCTTTTTTATGAATATTCGAACACGCGCCAATAAATTCGAATGAGCACGGCGAAAGGGTCGCCAGACCCGTTGAAGTGGTAGTCCGCTCACAGTCGATAGGTTCGTCCTGGTCGGTCTAGTAGGGCCCTGTTGCCAAAGGGTGGCAATGCGATACGGTGACGACGACGCATGACATTTCTCCTTGACGTACTTGTAAATATGCAACGCGGATATGTGCGCGCGCGTGTGCAATTTATATTTGGAGAAAAAGAGGGAAAATATTTCTGGGAGAGGCAGTGTGATTTCTCTCTGCACCGAGAAATTATATTCGAAAACGGCACTACTCTTGTCAACCATCCTCAGCTGTACTCGCGTGGTCGTTATTCAACGAAGGAGGAAGAGATTAAACGGAACAACTGATCTCTCAGCATTCCCTCTCTCTCTCTCTCTCTCTCTCTCTCTCTCTCTCTCTCTCTCTCTCTCTCTCTCTCTCCGCGCTCGGAATCTCGTCCTCCCTTAGAAGTTATTCAAATTTGCTGCTCGAACGCAGTTCTCGGCTGGCTGACGCCAAAACGGCATCGAAAGGCGACTTGCCCTATGAATTTTCTAGACTGTAACTGGGAATCCTTCGAAGAGATCACGGGACGATTTAAGAAACATTACGAATTTGCTTTGCGATACTTTCAAACAACAAAGGACTATTTCTATTCTGCTTTGATATACAGATTTAACTAGATATAGATTCAGAGATGTATACAAGTTGTATAATGATTGTTTAAATGCCAGTACTTGCTCGACCTACAGAATACAAGCTCTCCGTTTCTTTGGCTTTTCGATGCGGACGTTGCGGAAAATTTGCAATCACTCTTGCGATTATCTTTCTACGGCGTGTGCATCGACTGGACCGACCGGGACGGAGGATGCACGAATCCTTCGCTCTGGGCCGAAATACCAGAATATCAAGGATGTATTTGCGCGGGGGGGGAGGGGGAGGCTGGCACGGAGGAAGGAGGCCGGCATTGAGTTGCTGTATATGGAAAGTGAAAGAGAGACACACACACACACACACACACACACACACACAAACACACACACAAGCGCCTCTCTCTCGCTAGCTAATGCAGAACGGTGAAATATTCATCAGTCTGGCTGCCTGCCTTGGTGGCGTAGGCCAGCCCACCCTTTATATTTCGTAATTACCCTCCCAGACCCGTCCTACCACCTCAAGCCAGCCTCCCCAATGCTTCCACCTCCGTCTCCGTCATCGCCAGCTAGCTAATACCCATCGCCCCCGTGAAACCCTCCGGTCGTCATCATTGCCGTCAAACTCGTCGTCTCGGGCCGTCTCTCGCCATTCCCTCGGTCCTCTTTCGACCTACCACTCTCCTCTTCTCTTCTATATCGAAGCTTCCATTTCCAATCCCCCCGCTTTTCCGTCACCTTCACCAATCGGGCAGCGATTCTGATTCCACGCCAACAGCACGAAAGCAGCATATCCTTGGAGCGAACTAAGCGGGACAAATGTACGGCTAGAAGCTGGATCGTCGATTAAGATTTACTTACGTGTCACGAATTTTTTTTCTGCTTTACACAAATCAATGAAATACATGAAAAATACCAATCGTTGAAAAATTATTATTTAAGAATATCACCCTTATAAAAATTTCTACGTACGCATACCGAGAAAGATATCATCGGTAGCAAGAGGAGAAGAACGATCACTGATAATTTAACAACTGAACGATCAAACATAGCATCGATATTTCCCTCGCAGTTAGCAGCACCTTGCTACGAATTTACATCGTCGACAACGCTCTTCCGTCTTTCATCGGTGATGGCGGTTCAAAATACTTGCCGAAAGGCGGTTCGACAAAGGCGTAATATCGTGCCCGGTAGCATAGTCGATCGAGGCACCCATATATCCCGGGCAACGGCCGGAGGTCTAAATATTTATACGCTAATGCCTATGCGTCGGTTCGAACATCAAAGACGAGGCTGCTCGATCCCTCCTGCATAGTTCGTAAAAATAAATTCCCGTCGCCGCGCGCGTCGATCCGTCGACCCCCCGCTCTATACCTTCCGCTCCCGATCCTCGTCGACGACACCCAACGACGACAACGACATCGTCATCGACATAGTCCTCGTGTTCGATCTCGGCGCGCGGCCTCGAGAAGAATTCGAAAAGTCGAAGGGGACCTGGAACCTGTCTCTTTCTCTCCTCTCGTCGTTCCACCCCGTTCCAGCGCCTGTCTACCCACCACAGGTCCTGATACGCACGCGAAAACACAAGTTGTGTGCCACGAGCAAACACTAGAGTACGCGAGTACGCGGGAGCGACAGAGGAAGGAGCGGGAGGCGAGAGAACAAAGAAGTCGGAGAAGAGAAGAAGTCGTGGAGGTACCTCGTAGCTGGTGAAGCAAGAGCCAGCGAGACGTTAAAGCAAACAACGCAGTCACACACGCAGTCACACGTCGCAGCCCCGCGGTATTTTCCCGCCGTTTCTTTCCTTCCCCGACGGCGTTCTCGTTGCGTCCTACGGTAAGGCTCTCTTGTAAGAGCCCTCCTGAGAGACGTAGGATTCACCTATTTCTGAAAGAGCACTACGAACCGCGATGTATATCCGGTTGACATACATCGCCGACGTGTATCGAGCGAATATTATTTTATGGCGCTGCTTATCGTCTTACGTATATTATTACCACACCGTCGACATCTTACATCGAGGGAAATGAAATTTGTATTACATATTTTCCAATGCCAACAAAAATTATATACTACAAAGAGAGCGTATAATTAAATGTTCAAATCTGATACCACAGCATACCATATATAGTAAAGGCACGCGAGCACAGAGTGCAGAAGAAAATGCACAAGTTGCATGCATGCAAACAAAAAAAAAAAAAAGGAAAGCTGAGTTCGAACTTAAAATTATTGATTAGTAAGAGAGGGAAGAGAGATATCGGGAAATCTGGAGATGAACAAAGTCGCGAGTTTGGACAAAGTGACCCAAAGAAAGTAGGAGTGGGTGGCCCCTTTTTTTCGCATGGCTATGCGGTTTATAAACGTGGGAGCACAATGGGTCGGTGGAGCCAAGGTAACTCCGTTATCGCGGTCCGCTAAGCGCCCGGACACAATGTGTCCCGTCTTGGGCTTCGTCTTCCTCAATCTCTGTTGACCGTTACTGCTCCCACTTTGGCCCCAACCCTCCCTTCCTCGCGGTCACGAACGTCCAAATATTTGCCCGAAATCTATATCCCTATCCCTGCGGTGGTCCCTGTACTTTTATCCTCGTGAAGGAGAGAAGAAGACGGGAGCGGCGCCGATTTATTATTCCGGAATAATCGCGGATCGCTTCATCGGGCGCATCGGATCGGAATCGGGAAACCTCAAATTTGTTTTGAGTGTATTGTGATACGCGGTCGACGCTTTTCTTCCCAGAAAAGCGTTCCTACGGACGATGGGCCCCACTTTTAGAACGGTCCAACGCGAGCATACATCAGGTTAACAGGAAACACTCGGTCGCGACAGTTCAGTACTCGTTAACATCCTTGTGCTTGGTTAGCCAAACGTAAAATCCTTTCTCTTCGACATTTTTTCAGATCCATTTTGAACATGACCTTCAGCTTCGAGAGAATTTTGACGAAGCATAGCCACGCATAAGCAGCTAAGTTCCACGAACCATACCGCACGGTATTCTTATTGTATGAAAACGACTGTGTGAATCCTCTGCCGTTCTTTCCGAAAGTTACAAGGGAGAAGGTTGCATTTTTCATACCAAAACTATACAGCACACCGTATACCGTATTATCCGCGATAAGGTTAAAGGATTTTTCAAATATTCATAGATGCCCTGTGTGTTTACAACAATGTCAATAAGTACTTACGTACTCTAACGATAACTATGCTACGTACCTTCATGGAATGCGCGTAGCAAGTGTCTCGATGATACTTTTTGTGAAAAACTGCCATTATCTTGACAGTCTTTTCAACAGGGCCGTACGCGCTCGTGCATTATCTCCCTTTCAACACCGGTCGTTCGCCCTTGATACGTGGTATTTCGCAAATTGCGGACTCGTCACGCATGAAAACGACGTGGCCGCCGCATAATCTTGTAGGTGGAATATATCGTGCCACGCTGATACGTCCGATCAAATATTCATCGGCGGCGACAAGGTACACGGCTTTCGTTGTCAACGGGAATCTTGCACTTGACACGCGATGAGGAAGTACGCTTCCCAAAGAGGCGAGAAAGGAATAAGAGGTGAATCTAGACGAAATAAAAACGAGACGCGGGTAAAACTAGTTGGAGTACATGTCGCACAAATGCTCGAAAAGATTTGCAAATGTAATTGCAAATTTGTAACGAAAATTGTTCTCCGTTGTTTGTCGATATCGAAACAGTCGAAATATATATTTAAGTCTTGCAAGTCATTGACTTTGTACGATTCCTATGTTTTGATTAAAAAAAAAAAAAAAAACAATGTTAATATTCTTATAAAATAGTCTTATAGTCGATGAAAAATTTGACAAAATCCATTTCTTAAAAGCACCGCAATATTTCTTATATCCCTCGCGGTGCTGCATCATGAATAACGTGCCGTCTTCGACGTAATATCGACATCCAACAATACCACGTACGAATTCTCTTTCTTCCACAGTCTTTCTCTTCGTGTGTACCAAAAGCCGCCAATATTGGCTGTATTTACGAAAAAGCGAAACCTCTTTGTGAGGCAGATTAATAAAACCAGCTCATCCTCGGAGCGAAGCTGACGGGCCGCCCGCCGTGAATTCGATGTTTCCGCTGATGCGGCAAAAACCAGATCGTATTGCAAGGTGCGTTTTTCATGACGGTGCTTCGAGAGCACCGTGTTGGAACACCATGGTATTCCGCGGGATTCAAGTATTGATTTTCGGATGACGATTGAGTCGTTACTTCGATTGTCTTCTGATATAGTTAACGACCGCTGAATGGAATTGTAAATTAGGAATCGATTCATCTATATTCTAAATTGATTTAATTCTATTCAAAGGACAATTTAATGGCTTGGAAGTTATCATTACGAACAATTATTAGACCATAAAATATTATATGTAAAAGTACAAATATAATACTTTTAATATTTCTCTTACTTATCAAAAATAAAACGAAATACATGTGTAATTACAATTATGTTTTTATCAATTGCGTCTTATTTCCCTCAGATATCTTTGACTTTCGTTTTCGAAATAATTGTATGTTGAGTAATTGATATTTTTAAATACACTGAGAGAAAAATGTAAAAAGTATTACGGAGCAAATGTTACAAAATTTAATTGTGATGATGGAATATACATTTCTGTGAAATATATTTCATTTCTGTGAAATATGTCTCATTAATTGCAAAAAAGTGAAATAGATGACTTATTTGCTACGAATAAAGTTTTATTTCACCCGTAT
>NW_017305397.1:2059170-2061457 GCF_001594115.1 Trachymyrmex septentrionalis | reverse complement strand
TACGAATAAAGTTTTACTTCACGCGTATTTACATAAAATATTTATTTCAGTGAAATAATAATAAATATATATTTTTTTAGGCATCTTTTTTCACTGTAGAAATGTGCGGCCATACAATGAATTTTGAGTACTTTTACATTTTGAGTAGTTTTACATGCCGAATTCTAATCATATGCACATTGAAGAAGAAATATATTAAATAAATCACTTTATTTGTAATAGTGCCAACTAAATATTTTTACTAAATATATATATTTATTTGATACAAAATCATTAATGTAACTAATTTCTTTTTATCGAATAAATATTTATTTACTATAAACGTTTAGTTGGCACGAATCAAATAAATATTTATTAAAAATTAGAATATCTTATTCTCAGTGCAAAATGACAGTAAAAATTTTTATTCCTTGCCATCTAGCAATGCCAAGTGAGCAATCTCTTTCGAATACAAAGTATCGAGTGTAACAAGCGTGTAAAGGCGACAACCGATCATCCTCGTTTCGGTGTACGAGTGTGTGTAGGAACGATTGAGGAAATTAAAAGACGTTTACCGGAGGACGATCGCCTAATGTCTTCGAATAAATCGATTGGTTATTCGCTCAAGCGAAATCGCATCACGGCTCGTCATTCAATAAAAACAAGACGGGCGGGGGAGCGATAAACCATTTAAGGCCACTCGATACTGCCACCGTCAACCCACGACGTTGTTCAGAAAGAAGAGAAGAGAGCGGTAGAAGCTCACAAGGAAGAAGTGTAATGATAAAAGAATAAAGCAATCTCGACAATGCTCCATTAATCGCACCCTAATTTGTCCCCCCCCCCCTCCCATCGCCATTCATAAACTAGAAAGTTAAAGCTTATAGTTCTAGTATCATTTTCCAAGCTAGAGTTTGTAGAATCCGGGAAAAAAAAAAAAAAAAAAAAAAAAAAACTGTAGGAACATAATTCACATAATTCTATCTCGAGATTTTCGAAAGACGATTTTTATCAGACGTTAACGAGACGAGTGATACTAAAAATACCAATTTGTGTGCAACGACATGTTTCCTCTTTCCCATCGAATCCTGTATCTTCATCTCGTTACGTTACGCGCAGCGGCGCCAGCGCGTGCATTCACAAACAGACTTGACGCGACGCAGTATAGACGATATCATTAAATATGCACCTCGCGTCATTTGGGGACGCGGGTCATTATTCCATCCGCTGTCTTCTGCGCTGCTTTAAGTCCATCCAGCAAGACAACTGCCTTCATTCGATCGAACGATGTCCTTTCCTCGAAAAGCCAAGGAAAAATAATGATAAGAGAAACGAGGATCGCTTATCGTTCGGATGTTCGAAATCATTGAAAGCAAAATACAGGATGGAGCAGAATTCGGAACGTCTTATGTAGTGGAGCACATTTTGTGGTTAATCCGAACATATAATATTTAACTCGCATAAAGATAAATAAATCTGTAACGAGATATATTATATACTATATATTATATCGATACGATAACATATCCTTTTTTATCCCCTCCCAAATACAAGAGACTCTCAAAAAGGAGACTGCTGATAAAAAAAAAAAAAAAGATTCGTTAGATTTATTTAGATATATATTAAGCACCGAACAAAAAATCCAATTGAGTTTATTCCGAAATTGTGCGTCGAAAAAATAGATTAAGCGATTTTACGGTTCGCCCACGTTATATTTACACTGTATCGCGATTTGTGCCGATGAATACTGTCATAGATTGCGCAGCGAAATAAATAAACGTAGTAATTACATTTATTTGTAAGCTGGTGACTGGCAATTTAGTAAATCCGGCGAATATTTTTTCGCCTGGGCGAAATGTCGAATTTCCGGGGTGACCGCCGAGTTTCCAACGGCCGGTTTTGGTACGCGCGGCATAAAATAATTAAAACTAAAAATACATCGTTGCAATTCTTGATATATTTTCGACCAAAAAGCCAGTACGCATCCGGAAGTGGAGTTTTCGTTCTAATTACATCTCGCTTTGTACTTCGTTAAATTTCATGAGCAACTATAACCGGAAAAACATTGTTTATCTGTCTTTTGCGTGGAATCAAACGAGCACAGATCAAATGCTTGTAACTCCAATTTGGTGAATAAAAATATATGAAATTAATTATCGAACATCGCTAGGTAATAATAATGAATTTTATAAAATGTGAAAATTTAAAAGAATTATTTAGAATTATTCACATGAGCCTTTCTGCTCAAAACTCAACATTTATGACAATCCCTTTAATTAGGAAGCCTTTGATTTAAAAATCAAATCCC
>NW_017305397.1:2038361-2059070 GCF_001594115.1 Trachymyrmex septentrionalis | reverse complement strand
CCCCCTCCCCCCCCCTCCTTACATACATATTTATATCGCTTCGTAATGTAAAATCCAGTTGGTTTGTACGTATGAGAGTTTTTATCCAAAATACACGAAATACAATCGACGAAAAGCTCGACCGTGAACACTTTTGAATTCGTCTGTCAAAGACGGGGGTGCTTCTCGGGATCATCTCTCCTACACTCTCCGTCCATTTTCAAGACGGGATTCAGGACAGGTTTTTTTTGTCAACGGAAAACGTGAGGATCCTCGTCTGTTCACAATTTACCTCGTGAATTCCTGCGAAAATATTCACCGGCCGTGCATTGACTCGGTCGTGGCGACCCGGCATTCGAATGAAATGATGCACGGGTAAGAAGTGCGACTCTTTTCTCGTTCGTCCGGCCGTGCGATCATAAACGAGCTTCTCTTGCGATCGTATGCACGCAAGTCGTTTCTCGTATCCAGAAGTAGACGTACTCGCTCGATGGCGAGATAAGCGAGTACTCTTGAATACTCTCTTCGCAAAAGTCAAGCCCTTCTCTCTCTCTCTCCCCCCCCCCCTCTGTCTTCTCGTCTCTGCTCCGTATATATCGGACGCAGGTCGTCTTTTTCATCGTCCAGGCATAATCGTGCTCTCTGGGAATATAAACGGGGGGGGAAGCGGGGCGTGAGAAGTGGAAAAAGATTTCCCGAGTGCGGCGTCATAATAGTCCCCGACACGAATGGTGGATGGGAAACGGCGGGGAAGACGGGAAAGGAGCACGGGCGCACCGATCATTAAATTGTTCCGGCTATGGTTAACACTAGGAAGAGGCGGCCGCAGCGTGGGAGGCGTACTTCCCTTCCGCGATTGGTCAATTAACAAGTGCATTAGAAAATAATGAGGCTTCTCGTTCCTGCTGCCCTCGTATGCGCGGACACCTCTAAGCTCGTAGTCGCGTAGCTCCTAAGTGTACGTGTGCGTGTGTGTGTGTGCCTCTGTGCACGCCAAGTATGCACGAAATGTATATATGCGCATGTGTACGCATGTATGTATGTACGTATGTATGTACGAGTGTACTCGGCCGCTCGTCTGTACGTAGGCGCCTCCGTGCGCTTCTTCACGTTAATTAAGGGAAATTTGTCGGGAACGCGGCTCGTAATAATTATCTCTACGCGCTGCTTGTTGCCGTTGCGGATATTGCCGTCGAGAGCACTCGGTTGTTCTCTATGATCGATGATAAAGACGGAGATAAAAAGACTTTTCATCGCGGTCATAAGGTATTAGTCTAAATAATCAAATGATTCAAATGTTTCTATACAGAGTGTATCCGAAGTAATCTTGTTAGCTATTGCGAAAATTGCAAAAATGATTAAGGACTTCTCGACTCAGTTTTCGATTAGGAATAGCACTGCACGATTAGTGGACGTTAATTTAAGATACGCCCTGCGTACCTATAGAATAGATATTAAAAAAATGTTTCTTCTTTCGTCTACTCTTTACCCTCTCTTGCCTATAAATATAATATTTTATAATTTTGGATAAAATAATTCTACAAATGTCAATATAATTCTTTAAGAAAGATTGAGAGACATTGTATTAAAAAAAAAGAAAGTAAAATTAGAAGGCTACACAAATATTCTAACGCTTACAGGATGAATAAAAACAAATAATGAATATCTTCTCTTTGATCTGGTAAAACTGTGATACATTTATGTACGCGCTCGTATAGAATGTAAACAATTATAATCTTCAACAAGTCTGAATTTCACGCGATTGATGCCGTCTCGATTGCAAGTCACGAAATATGTGGTATGATTCGTTAATGCGGTGCTGCGCGTATAATATGACATTGATGCCCTGCCTATATATGCAGCTGAAATATTGACGCCCCAGAGCTCGTGTTCGGTGTGATTACATTAATTAAGATAAGAGAAATGTGACATACACACACACATATACACGTGTAATATAACTACATGTGTAATATCTATGTTATACATAAATAAACCTACATAAAGCAAATGACAAAATTATAGTTAAATAATGAATCTGTTATTCTATAACGAATAAAAGAAATTGTTCTAATAATAAATAAAAAAGGAGCTAAGTCTTTGTGCGAAAGATCTATTTAACAACTCGTATGTATATATATATATAAACGTTTCGACTTTTACATCAACTAAATCATCCTCAGTATATCGATAATAATTTGTAGATAGTTCGTTAGACAATAATGTCATGTCGACAATAATTTCTTAAAATTTCTTGGTATGTTAAAAATTCTATAAAAATTATTCTATTACTATTCTATTTGACATACTTATTTAAAAAAAATTATTATCGACATTCTAACGAACTATCTACAAATTATTAACGACATACTGAAGATAACCTGATCTATTTAACAACTCGCATAAATGTTTCGACGTAAAGGTCGAAACATTTATGTACTTATACGCGAGTTGTTAAATAGATCTTTCGCACGAAGACTTAGCAATGGCTTACATGCTCCTTTTTAATTTAATCGATTTAGTTTAAAGAACCACCTATCGTCTTTTACAATTATTATTCTACTACGTTAAAAATTTTCCTAATTAAACGTGCAATAATAAATGTTGCGCGAGAAAAACATCAATTATGTTTGAAACGTCGTAACATCTTGCGGAATATTGGCGAGAGACCAGATACGGCGCGAATAGTTCTCGCGTAAGACATTTTCTCGCGGCGCGAGGTCGGCGTATAATTTGTTTTTCTTCTATTCGCACGACATCTAACCATTATCGGGTCTCTACCGTCTCCGCCATTACCTCGTACTATCGACGCCAACGGTTTACCGGTCTCACAGGATCGTCGTGAGAATTTTAAGGCGCGCGCTGCTCGACGTGCCCGTCTTTAGGAGTTCAACTTTTTCCCGGGGCCGAGGCTTCTCTCGGATGAACAGCGCGAACGCGTCGTTTGATCTTGAGATGCATGCTAATGGAATATGCGGTGCTGGTTGCTGCGAAGCGTGCGCTTCGTGCGCTGCATTGGTGCATCGGATAAAACGTTTAATCCTTAACTGTATTTATACCGTCGTGGTGTCGTCCGATAATTTGTCTTACGCATTTTAAAATATTGATTATTGTAATTTTAAACAGAGTTTTCAACAATTTCCACCCCAGCGTACAATAATAATACATTTATATGCCCCATTCGTGATGCGGAAATATTATTGTTTACTTCTAACACAAAATGTGAAATATGGTAGAGAGTTTCGGAGAAAAGGATTTTATTGTCATACGTTGAATTTTAACCAAATGCTTAAATGTGCGAATAACATTGCGTCACACATGCCGCTCTGAGATTTCGAAAATTTCGTGCAGTTAATAATTAACCGCGATAAGTGAGCGGGTAACAAGGCAAAAAAAAAAAAAAAAATAATAAGTTTTCGCTATACGCGCCGGCCGACGCGTTTTCTACCTGCATTGCGACTGGGGGTGACGGATAAAAATAGCACGGGTACTGAAATAATTATACGCCATGATTGCGATCTCCGGACCCGGATGGAGGACGATTAGCGTGTGTGCGAACATGTGTCCCCATGTATACGCGGTTGATCGTTATTAATATTCTACGAACGGCGCTCCCTGCCATTCCTTTGCGTCCCGGAGACTATATAAGCGGCATATTCTACCTGGTCTTCTACCACGACGTTACAAATTTCACGTGAGAGTCCTCGACGATTTCCAGAAAACCACCGGATTCGAGAATCTTCGCCTTGCCCGTCTCGAAGGTCTATCGAGCAATTTCCGCGCCGAATGAACAAACACGGATTTGCATGTGTGCTCATCAGTGTCTACTGAAATTACCTTCGGATTCTTGCACAAGTTTACAGTTTAGTTGTTGGGTTAAATCTTAAAGAAAGTATACTTTGGAGGTGATGAAACGTTTAAGTGTCTCGAAAAAATTGTATCTCTTGAAGAAAAATAACTAGAAGGAAGAAATGTATGCGTAATTTATTGTCACGGTGGAAATTAACCAACACTTTAACGTTGCCGCTCTATTAAACTTGTGTGAAAAGAAAGGACACGAAGAAAAATTGGAATCAATAACAATTAAAAAGCTTCAGTTTGAAATCGAGTTTATTACGACGTAGTAGAGACTGTCTTCGATCGCTGTCTTCTTGAGTGTTTTTGAAGCGAAGGATTTGGCGCGCTAATAAGAGATATAGATATCGTGGAAAATGAGAAATATCTAGGGTTACAGTTTTCGCGTGATTGCGCTGTTCGAGAGGTCTCTTTATCTTCTTCTCGGCCTTTATGTTCCATTTAATACTGTGGAGCAACATCGATGAACCCCACAGGACAGTTTGCTTGCTGGCGTCCAAGGGCTGGCACCACGATCGTATACAATAGACTTGGTAGATCCGTGAATAACGGATCTCCCCATCAAAAATTCCGTTTGCCCTATATCATGCCGCTGTATAGCCGGTGCTTTCTTTTCCCTGCCCCCCCCCCCCTCCGTAGGAAAAACGTCTTCCACGCGGCATTGCGTGTTTCGTGCTGAGTAGCTTTACGGCTTCTTAATGACACGTTAATCATTTGGGTTTTTTTTTTTTTTGTAAATATACGTTGGGGTCCAATAAACTCCAATAATTATTTTCGTGGTAAAACAGAATAAGGGAATCAATAAAAAAAATTTTAGAGCCATTGAAAAATCAAGTCATGACGATTAACGTACATGTAGTAAAAAATCGTTTAGTATTTGTGTTAGAAATGGTTCACTCAAATCCTTTGTTAAAATTTTATATCGCATTTTTACTATATCAAAGTGTTAATTCAACATGTGACTTTTTTTTGGCGTTGTTTGCATATTTTATATTAAATTGATACTCGACAGTTAAAGTGGCACAATTTATGAGTAATTGAACAACTTACATAAAAAATAAACGTTTTTTAAAACACAAATTTTGAGATAAACGAACGAAATGTGTTAATTTAACATATTAGATTATAAATGTAAATTTTAATGAAAAAATATGACTTCTTACAAATTTTGTTACGTTCTTTATATTAATTTTTTTACATAATATTTTATATAATATTTGTGTTATTTTCTCACGTATTCATTTTGTGTTAAATTAACACGAAAAATTTGAGTGAGCCGTTTAGCACGTATAAAATATATTGGATTTAACAGAAATTTTTCAATTGTGTATAAGAAAGTTATCGAATTAAAAAAAATCATATTACAAAATATTGTATCGTCATCATGGAGCCTATAAGACATTCGGTTATCTGCGCCATGGCCTTGCATTCTGCAAGGAAGAGCAGAAAGATATGAGAGTAAAAAAAAAGAAAGAAATTACTCGCTAGTGTGGCGGAAGCTTCGTCGACGACAGGGACGCAAAAGGCAGAGCGCGCGGAATTAAAGGTGAACGACGGAGGTGTGCCTATGTATGTTTAATCGCGATCGAGTATTCCGTTTGGAGAGGGTACGTGAAGAGAAAGAGAGAGCCCCCCCCCCCCTCGAACATAGGGTTGGCGAACGTGTGGAAAGTCCACGGCGGTTCGTACGTCCTGCGGGCCGATATGTAATTTTCTCCCTCGCGCTTCCCTTTGCGTCGTCTCTTCCTCCCCCGCAGATACCACGCCTCGAGCGGCGTCCCTATAAAATGTTGCTCACCTTATAAAATTTCACCGCGAAGAGGACACGTACTTATGAATTACCGGGTGCGACCGCGCGATCGCTCAAATTACATAGAGCGGCGGCAGCCCGCTCTTAACTGCCCCGCGATGACCGAGAGAGGCCCTCGTAAAACATAGGTGATGAAAGCGTTCCTCTTCCTTCCCCATCACGTTCTCATTTTTTTTTTTCTTTCCTTTTTTCCTTCTTTTCCCTTCCTTACTTCGGAACCGAGGAAATAGAATTGCAAGGCAAATAGTATATATTGAATTAAACAATTTCCCGCTAAATCATGTTTGTTCGTTGTACCATTTATTCACTCCGTTAATCTTAAGAAAGCAAGCGTTGCTATCTCCGATTATTGAATTTTATGGATTTTTTTTGTTATGAAACATTGTGTTTTCTATCTTACAAAATCACGAAACGAGGTGGCTGTTCGATCGAAAGGTTGCATCGCCACGAATAATGTTGATTTAGTTGCCGTGTTGTCAGCGACGCCAAGTTGAACCTAACGTGAGCTATGCAACATTAATGTCCCTCTTTGGATTACACACCGCACTTCAGCGACGTGTCACGCGTAGAACAGAAAGCCCGTAAGGCAAAGAGCAGAAGGCCGTCTTAACCCTCCGTGGTCCAACGATTTTTTTTTTTTTTACTACTTTCCAGCCGAGTTACTGGAGCCTGACAATGATGTTTTTCCAAGAGTTTTCGGAAAAACTCTGAGTTTCAGATTTAAGAAAATCTTAAAAAATCTAAAAAAATTCTAGTACACTCTTTCATTTCTTCTTTATACGCTTGGATCTTCGAAGTTGGATTATGGAGGATTAATAATTGGTAAATCTAAAATCAGTTCCTATATAGACTTACACATTTTTTTCCATTAAATTCTTTATCGCATAAAAGTATTATTACAATGAAAAGTATAGTTATACAACTTATTTGATAAAAAAAAAAAAAAAAAAAAGCATTGTCGTCCACTTTGTTGTAAGATGTGTCATTAATTATTAAATTTCATGTTTACCAATTGAAAATTGTTAACAAAGAGTGTCTTATAACTTACCACTAATGTATCATAAAAATAAGAAATTTACATTTCTTTATAAAGTACGTGTTATATTATTAATACATCAGTATTTTAATACCTCGAAACGGTGCTAACTAAACTTTCCCACCTACGGAGTGAAATGTCTCTCGTCCCGAGCATCCACCAGGTGCGATCAATCACACTCCACGCCGTCGGCACGGTTAAGATTTGAGAGTTTTGTTAAAGAAATGGAGGTGCTTAGAGAGAAATGTGTTCACGTCGCCGCGTAGCGCGATATCGGACCGCTGAATAAATACTTCTTGTAAACCGGAACGGTGTAAGCTTTTTAAGTCGTGTACTTCGCGACACGTGACTAATCGCGAGAGACCATACGAAGAACTCGAAGGGAATAAACCAGTTACAAAAAACACTACTCGTCCAAACGAGTTTCCACACTGAGATATCGCGTCGCGACTTCATAATATCGTCATGCAAAAATTGGAGGCATTCTGAAGTTCAATTTCTCAAGTGGTGATGAAAAATCACAGTTATAATTTATGATATTTGCAAAAAGAAAAAAAAAAAAAAAAGAAAAGTAAAAACTTTTGCTATGCAATTCTAATTTAATTCTATATCGGCAACAAATTCGCCATGGATTTCTTGTCGTTCTCCGGAAGTGATAGTAATGTGGTTCGCGCTGATCCGTGAGAGGACTTAAAGTTTTAAAGGCGCGGAAGAAAGTGCACGAATCAGGCTGCGATCGAAGTATTTTATTCAGCGCGTTTGACGAAGGGGAAATTTTCTTACCTCTCGAGAAGTCGGAGCGAAGTCAAGAAGCCGCGTCGTATTGGAGACGAGTAGATATCCATTATAAATGTGTGTGATTCTTTTCGCGCGTGTTGCCGAAGATTAGGCTCGTTGAATCTTCCCGATGCTTAAACGATGAGAAATTCACGAAGCACACTAAGCAGCGCGACCCCGCTCCGGGATAAAGAAAAAAGTCAGAAACAAGATTTCTTGCGAAAGGTGTTTTGCGCTATTATGACTATCACAATCTAGAGATTGAAAAAAATCAAACGAAAGCTGATTCCGGTCGCGGAAATCGATTCTTAAAGAAAAAGTTTGTAATCACAATAAAAAAATTCACAAATTAATTGCGTGATTGCCACGAAAACTGTATAATAATAGATTAAAATATTTGACACATTTCATAATAGATGGAACAAACGAGAATAAAAGAAAAATTTTTTTTAAATAAAAGTATTTAAACCAGTATACAAACCAGCAGATTTTTATAAACGATTTTTTAACTGCGCGACCGAAGCCATGAATCGCATTCGCACCGGGAAAAAAAATAATGTAGCAATACATGAAAGGGAACCGCTGATGCGCATGTAACGGCATTTTTCGTTTCACTTAACGTTTAACTAAATTCGACGTACTGCAAAATTGTCCCATGATATTTAATTTAATCCAATCA
The DNA here is from genome assembly GCF_001594115.1 of Trachymyrmex septentrionalis. Lineage (NCBI taxonomy): Eukaryota > Metazoa > Arthropoda > Insecta > Hymenoptera > Formicidae > Trachymyrmex > Trachymyrmex septentrionalis. Next base: position 2,050,934 of record NW_017305397.1, on the reverse strand, counting down.
CGCTTTATAACCCAAGAATAAAGCGTAACGACTCACGATAAAATGCACTTCGTTAATAGCGATAACGAAATAATAATTCTATCTTTGCTCATGCAATTTTGCACCACAATGCATTTGTGAAAATATAAATTTAATTAATTTTTTAATTAATTATTATTTATTATCATTTTTCTCCTGTTTGTCAGTTTTTTTTATTTAATTACTTATCAGTAACAAATTTCTATCATTACACATGTAAACAAGTCGCTACAAAGCTATGCTACATTGTCGTAAATAATACTGCCAATTTTGGATTCTCGCAATTTGTTCCTTCCATCCAATATCTCCGACCCATCCGAAGCCTAAACTATCAACGAAACGAGGCAAGAAGACGCATTAATAATACGTCGGTCATTCCACCAGGACCGACAGGACGGTGTTAGGAACCACATTTTTCAAGTCATGCCTGTTAATGCGGTGAACAAGGGGCTGAGTCCGGATCCCAATGGTGTATGCATCGAGGGGCATTGATGTGGTGTCTCGAAAAAAATTAATTACAACTCTACTCGACCTTTCATTAATTCACTAATAATCAACCGGTTGTCGTAGTACACTTCTCCGCTATAATTGCTTACATATTGTTACGTATCGTGCTAAATATAGCAAGACTAGATGAATAGTGACAAACGAACAACATACATTGCAAAGCCAGTGAAAGACGACTGTTAAGTTTTATCTCGTTGAAGAATATCGCGGTGTCACATTTACATTGTTCAAACAATGTGAGAATACTTGAAAATCATATTGACATGTCTTGCACCTAAGTATAGCGAACAGACTACTATACTTCTATTAGGTTTCTCTCTACGTCACGAGAGATGCGCCGCGTGCAGCATCCATCGTCGTACTTGGGAGTACGATTGGCAGCGATCCAGCAAGGTGTCGATTCAAGGTCACGCATGGCGTTCTCCAGCGCTCTCTCAGTTTCTCTCCATACCTTCCACATGGGCGTGACAAGTGACGTCATTGCATTCACGTGACCCATTGTAACGTGACGGAATGGCAGGAAAATTTACACACTGGGAGAGTCTGCGTAAACGGGATGTAAAATCTGGATTATAATAAAACGATTCTAGCCAATTTCAAGAAACGAGTGTCGAAACCAAATTTTTTTTATGCCGATTTACTTATGCCGATATTCGTCAAACGATATCGGTATGAATCTTTCACGTTCCGTTTACCGTGAAATCAAAGCTGTAGAATGATTCGTACGTAAGATTTATAAATTTGTAATATTCTGTTCATTATTATAATTGCAACAAACATCCCGTTCTTTCCATAATTCCAAATTTCAATTTAAATAATTTCGCGTGTCTTAAATAAGTTTTAAAAGTACATTGTCTTGTACTGACAATAATCAATAAAGAATAAGATCTTGCAGAAGAATATTGTTTCGTTGATTTCAGTCTGGCTGACGCTCCCGAAGCAAGAAAGAGAAAAGAAGAGGAGGAAGAGAGAGAGAGAGAGAGAGAGAGAGAATAGCCGCTCCTCGTCGGTCGTGAAATGGAAATCACAACGCATGATCGCGCCTCTCCTTTGCGGCTGCAGTCATTGTCTCAGCACAAGGCAAGGTCTGTGCACCGAGAGAGAGTTTGCTATGATCCGGATCGATCGGAGCCTCTATAATCATCCCGGTGCGAAACAATGACGTTTGCAAGGCACGCGAGAGCGTCGCGCATCCATGAATATTCAACGAATATCCTGCCTGGACAGAACGTGCTATATAAAATAATATAATTGAGTTATACAGGGTGCCTCGGTATTGTCGCCACTTCTCTATTACTAAATCGTTAAAGTATGCTCCAGAAAGAACAGTGGCTGTTCTGATAGAATTAATGATAGAATTAATTCGTAGTTAGAATTAAATCATCGTTCACAATCGTAGAATCAAAAGAAATTTTAAGAATTAAAATACATTAAAATAATTCTCCGTATCTCTCTAACAATTATACAGGATGCCCCGAATGTAAATGGCTAAACTTCGACAGCGCGTAGGGAAACAATAAACTAAGGAAAAAGTCCTTCAGAGATATCCTCGTTTTTGCCTTATTTTAGAGAAACTAGCAAAAACAGACAAAACGTAATTTTCATTGGTGTGCTTACTTATTATTTATTCATTTATATTTATTTATTCAACGTTGGCCTCTTGCAGCAATGCACGCATTGCATCTTGTATAGACAGCCCGTGTATTGCAGTGAAACACTGATCTGGTAACGTAATGACTCGCCGATCCGGCACTTTTCTGTCTGGAAATCGACGCGCATACTCTTGCATTATATCTGAAGCATTATCACTAAATTCATAACGCAATAGTATTCCGCTTGAAAAACAATATTCCGAAAATTACAATTTTCTTTCTTTTTGCGATTTTCTCCAAAACAGAGGAAACCCGTGTATATCTCTAAAGGACTTTTTTTCTTAATTTACTAATTCTCTACACGCTCCCGCTGGTTTGGCCACACAATTAAATTCGGGATATCTTGTATAGTAACACCTGACCAATATATATATATATATATATAAATAACGCGACGTTATATTTTAGTAATGTTGAGAGGCAAAAAACGAGAGATCTGCCGAGAAACAGAACGACGTTAACGAGGTTGCCATCTTGATAAAGTCGGCGTCAAAAATTAAAACTTGAAAGCAAACGAATTTCCGCGAACCTTTGACGCCGCGTCGTGCTCGCGTCCTGGCATTTATTTCACGCATTTTTTCCTGCGACGCTTTTCTCGCTTCTTCCGCGGCGAGAAATTAACGAGGGAATATTACATTTTCAAAGGATCCCGCCCAACGAGAATATCGTACGATGACGCACTGAAGGAAATGAGAAAGGAAAGGAATTCGAGCAAGCCGCTTTATTCGCGTCATGATTCTATTTGAAAATCTTGTAGAAATCTTGATGGCGACGACGACGATAATTTTTTGAACGTATATCTATATGTATTTTTTCTTTTAATTTTAAGTCTCTAATCAAGGCTGCCACAAATTTCTCAAATTCTATAACTTTTCCCTGATTTCCAGACCAAATTTTACGATTTTCCCTGATGTTTTCAATATTTTGAAATTTTTTGATTTTCATCACCTGTTTTAGAAATCGTTAACTATTTTATTGAGAGAGCAATTTAACATAGAGCAATGTAAATTACTCCTAAAGTCGCTGATACTGCTTATATTTAATTGTAAGTTAGTAATATTCTAAAACTGTATACGTGTGACATTACACACATTAATCTTCTTTAGCAAAGAATTTTAACTTTCCTACAAATGTCACAAAATTCCCCGACTTTTTCCTAATTTCCAGTTTTGTGATAACTCTGTGAACGTAACGATAAAACAAAGGAAAACTGACGTTTCTTTCGCAAGAAAAACATCTTGAAATTCTCTCAATTATTTCAGCAGTACATAGAAAAAGAATTTATAATATCTTTTTTAATCGTAACGTGTTCCGAAAGAGTGCGGCTGATTTTTAGTACATTGAGAAAAAGTTAACTCGGTGAAATGCAATTTAGTTGAATCAACTAATAATTTTTTTCAATCAGCAACTTTTTCTCTCAGTGTAGTTATTTTATTAATCTTCATAACCGTCGTTATGCAATTCAAGCTACATTGAAAAAAATAAGAAATTTAAAAAGGTACACACGGGCAAATCAACAAATAAATGAGCAAAACGAAGAGATAAAAGCGACAGGTTCAATTACGCGGGCCATTGTAGCAAACGCAATCCACGTGGCGCTGACGTCATACCAACAAGGCCCATGAGCGCGACTCGACAATCGACATGTCTAATTTACATGTGAATCACGCGCTTTGCGACCAGCTTGTTCGTATCCCTTCGCGTCGCGCTTCGACGCTAACAAAATTCCCGGACCCATCGTAAATCGTGGCTGGGGCTGGACGGTCCGCAATTTTCGGGTGACACACGCCTCTCTCTCTCACTCTCTCTCTCTCTTTCTCTTTTTCTCTCGTTCCGGCTACGCCATTGCACGCGTGTTGCGGGACTGAAAAAAACGCGGTAGTGTGTGTGTGTGTGTGTGGTAGTTCGTCCAGGTGATTACGCTGTCGCTCGGGGCCCGTTCCCGCCGCAATCTCCCCGCCTCCGTCCCGTCCGTCATTCCAAACACATAGCCAAGGGACCACGAGTGCGCGCGCGCACACACACGCACACACGTACATATATTTGTATACATACGCGCGTGACGAAGAATCGACTGGACCACCTTATGTCCTCAAACCATGAAGAGGAAACCCCGGCGAGAGAAGCGCGGCGAGAGGATGGAGCCGAGGTGCGAGGCGAACGTAGCGGAAGGAGAAAGAGGGCCTCATCTTGCAGCAATCGCTTGTATCACGCCAACGCTCGCTGCCTCCCCCCCCCCTCTCTCTCTCTCTCTCTCTCCCTCCCCGCTTTAATCAGGTGTTAAATACGAGCATCGTTGCACATCTCGAGAATATTCCCACTACCTTCCGAGGAAGGCACCAGAGGACATGCTTTTCTCGCTTCGCTCACTCCATTTCACTCGTTCTCTTTTCGCACTCCTTTCTCCTTGCTGGCCTCCGCACTTCCCAGAATTGCGATAGTAGACGATGTAAAAGCATCAAGCGGCAGGAAGGCCTACGGCATGGTCCACGCGACGCGGGAGGCCAGGATAAACCGTTTATTAATTGACGAAAAATGAAATTTCGAAAGAATTCTTGAACGTCCGGTTACTCGATCGACGACTAACGGTAAGGAGACAAAGACCGGTTCGGAGCTCTAAATGGACGCTGACAACAACGTTCGATGAACAAAGCGGCATGACATCGCTGAGGCGTGCGCGCATCTTTCATCGAAAATCGATGCTCTGAAAACGTCGCACAAAGTCGAAGCAACAACACTCGAAAGTGCCACCGTGCGCAAAACGGTTGTAATAATAATAAACGCTCGTTTGTAATCGCAACGTTCACGAGCGAAAATTTTGTTACTTGATCGGAACTCTCTATTGTACGTTTTCCCAATAAACCCAAGGAAAAACAGCCGTCGTGAGCCATCCGTTAGTGACTTGTCCTAAGAATAATTAAATCGGAGTTGGCAGATCAGCTTCCTCAAGTGCTCGAGGTATCGCCAATGTACACGACACGTGAGGTCGTGTAAGGAAGTCGCGCATAGGAGGTGGTGAGCAGTCGGGCTCGAGGCGCCTCGACGAGAGACAAGAGGGAAAGACGCCCCGCGGCGCGGTCGACTCTCGTCCGAGTTCGATCATCGACGCGCAAATACGAGGGGGGGAGGGGGGGAGGGCAGAGGAGTATACACGCGAAGGCGCATAGAGTGATTGCACGGGCGAAGAAAGGTGGAGGAAGAGGAAGGAGTCAGTCAGCCAGTCAACCAGTCAGTCAGCCATCCAGTCCACCAGTCAACCAGCCAGTCCGTCAGTCAAGCCGTCGTGGCTCGTTCTCCGTCACTCGTTCGCTCACTTACTCGCTCGCTACTCGGTGTGTTAATTAGTTAAGGTTGTTGGTCGGGGACTAAATTACACCTCCGGAGCTACTCAAAGGAAGCAATTACTGGTGGCGCAGCCCCGGAGGGGGAGTCGTGAGGCTCACGAGAAGGTGCAACGCGAGCGAGTGATGGAGCGAGATGGAGGAGAAGAGAGGACGAGAACGAAAGAGAGAAGGCGCGCGGAGTAGAAGGAGAGACAAACTAGCGAACGAACGAACAAGCCGGCCGACCAGTCGAGCTATCGTCGAGCTATCTAGCTAGCGCGACTCGATGAGCTGCCAGTGCAGAAGCGCCTGCCGTCTCTGCTTCTGCTACCGCCGGTAACGCCGTGCAGCACCACCATGTTTTCCTGTCGATCCGTCTTGATGCGCGCACGGTACATGTGCTCTCTCTCTCTCTCTCTCTCTCTCTCTCATCGTGACCACTTTTATGTTCAACGACCTGCCAACCCTTCTTCTTCTTCATCGTTGTCACGTCTTCTCTTCCTCTTCTACTCGTTTCCTCTAAATCACCCACCCGACTTACTCGGCTTATACAGCGCTCTCGTTTGAGTACACACCGCAACCAACATAACACTACCCTACCGCAAGTCCCGTACAACATTGTAGAAAATGAGGTCATGTCGCGTCGATGGAAGTAACTCCGCATCGTGATAAAAAGAGAGATTCTACAACCGCTCGATATTTAAAAACAATAATTAATAACGCAGCTTTAGAATAAAGAGATTGTTTTTTTTGGTTACAACCAGCGTTGTACAATACCGACTACCTTCTCGATCGAGAGTGTTATTATTTTATATTAAATTGAGAATTATTTCGGAAGGCCAATGCGTTACTTCCACATTTTCATTAAAATGTATCTACCAAAGGGACGTCCGATGTTCTTTGAGAAGTGTATTTTGATTTGAAAGTAAGGTGATTCCACGAGATTTTTCCCGCGCGCTCCATAATAGTCGCTCGCACAGCAAACGACAGTATAAAAAGAAGAAATGAAGAATTTCCGGGGATTTATTACAGGGCACGCCACGATGCCTCGATTGAAGCCGAGGCAAGGTGATACCCAATCAGCTTCACCATGCTCTTTCGCTCGATCGATGCTGCGTGCGTACACGCACACGCACAGAACATGTATATACAAATGTATATTCGCTGTATTCACACAATAAAACTCTCAGCTATTTCTCTGCACCCCCCATCTCGAGAAGATGTCCTTCCTTAGATTACGCCTGTTTCTCAGACTGTCGCGATTCATCCGTAATTCATAATTGTATGGTTTACCACGTTGGCGTTGATTGTAGATTATAGTTATTTTACCAATACCTCTCCTAGTGATTATTAATTATTCAGTACAACTGTCGTAAAACAAATCGATTTCGCGCCAAACACGACAATGAAATATATATTTTGAAGGAAGGTTTCCAGAAAGGTTTCTTAAACTGAAATTTCCAAATCGAAGAACATGCATAGAGAACATTGCTTTTTTTCCCCGTTAATAACCATATCCGAAAATCAATACTGGAAATTCAGCGGAGATACGTACAGATACTTTTCCAAGTATTTAGACAGTTGCAGGACTATATATATAACTCGAAATACTATAAGACGAATAGTCAAACCGCATACGTCGAAGGGAAGTCGACATTTTCTGAGACGTAGGAACTCGGGGAATCGAGAAATGCGATACGGACTGCGCGATGTGGCTTCAGATATTTCGTGGTAACTGCAAACCCCATGTGGTGTAGCACACCGGCCAGTCGTGGCCTCCAAGTGAACAACTTCCACTCGTGCGCGTGGTTTCGAGACCGAATGCAACGTCGGAGTTCCTAGAAGCCCAGGCCTTTAAGGATCAGTCCCTTCTCTCCCGCCTTTCTTCTCTTTGCCTCTCGTTCTTGCTCCCAGGATACAATGCGTGTTCCGTTTTCGGAACCCTGCCGTTCCACGGCTTACCGAAAGGTAAGGTCCTCTTTTCGTTGCCGCATACTTTCCATGCATAGCCCTCGTGGGCCTCTTGCTTTGGAAATAACAAGACGAATCTCTAACGTTTCTAACTTGAATATTAAAATTCTCTCGTTTCGCAGCATATTTTTCATGAAATATTATGTATTTCTAGCCACACACGTACGTATATTTATTCAGCTGTGAATTGTCGATCGTTACGATTCATCGAAAGTCGCTGACGCAATAAAGGAATGTATGATTTAATACCGACGTAGAGATATCTTTCTTAAATCGTAAATAATTCGAAATATCAATATACGCTTAATGAAAAAAAAAAAAAAAAAAAAAAAAAAAAAAAAACAAACCATCTATGCGATACGTTGTAAGATATACACTTATTCCGTTTTTGTATCAGTTGAATTATAAGACGAAGAAAATCGTTTTAATTCTTTTTTTTTTTTTGGTTTTTCAAATCGATTGTATAAATCTCTCGATTGTGTGGCGGACGCTGCCTGGGAGTTGTTTCCAATCGTCGATGAAAAAAAAAAAAAAAAAAGGGAGGATGAAAAAGGAGAAAGAACGAACCTTAGGATTGAAAACGATATGGAGGGCTCGATTTGTTCCCGCGTCTCTTCGAAAAAAATGCGACGCTTCAGATTATGCCCGGAAGACTTTTCTTTATCTATCCCGATATCTCCTGCGGTGCCTGCCACTTTTTCCCAGTCTTCCTGTACGAAAATGCACGCATAACGTGAAGAATGCGATTCGCGTGGTTATCGTGGCTGCGAGCGAAAGTCTCCACCAAATGCATGAACGCGGCGCCACGTCGGCGACCGTCTGCCGTAACTCGAGGCGATTCCAACAGTAACTGCGACGACCACGTCAATCACGATGACGACACGGCAGCGTCGCCGTCGGGAACTGGGCGCATTGTATAAGAAGATTGTGTCGCCTCTTTCTTCTTTACCCCTTAGACGAGAAAAGCGTCGCGAAAAGCGCGAATGATAGACGCGCGCGCAGAAAAGCTCGAGGGAATATTAAAAACGTTCTATAGAACACGATGAGAGACGCAGGGATGCCGATGGCATCCCGATGGCTGTCTACCCTAACGTGGGCGCGACAAGTAACAAGCCCCAGGGAGGTATGTCATCACCTTGCTGGGAGATTTCTGCACGAAAGTATAAGAGAAAACGGTGTTTAAGGTATCTCAGTAAAAAAAAATGCAAACGCTGTGGATGATGATTATTACTGGAGAATTAAATATTTTCGTATATTTTTTTTAGTATTATTTGAGTATTATCACTAAGATATTTTCATTTTCATTTTTTCTTCTTTGTAAATTATTTCATTTTAACGCATCCTTTATTCCCTCATATTTTTTACATAATTATTTACTTCTCGTATAAGTGAATATACTGTAAAAAGTAAAATGTTAATTTTCACATGTCTTTTTTTCATGTCTCAGAAAATCCACTATACGTATTTGAGTTGAAATTAACATTTTATTTCTTACAGCGTGTACTTTTTCTCTGGTATAAATGTAGTTGTATTTTATTTTTTTTTTTTGTTAACTAGATAATTATGTGTAATATCATGCGACGCATTAATTCGTGATACGATCCCGATCGGAAGGCTCCGGTTTCTGCGTACAGTTAATTCTCGAGAGATCGACGAACGTCGATCTTGGAGAAAGATGCCCGTTATGGTTACGAAGCGCCATGACACGTGTCGTGTCGCGCTCGACATCGACCGGATGCTCGTTGTCGAATGGCCGTGACGGTGAGAAAACGCCGATTTAGCTTGAAATATCATCGCGATGTGATTGTCACGATAACTTCCATCGATAAAATATCACCCTCCATGCAACATGTACACTTGGGACTTGTCTGAATAGAATCAATAATAAGATTAATGAAGACGTATGCATTGCGCGTGTTATCTTCATTGTGAGATAAAAGATTAGTACCGTAAGTAATTAATGAGAGTGTAAAATTTTTCATTTCGGATGCACTACGTAATATAGCTATCAAAAACAGAACAATAATTGCAGCTTGTGCCTTTCATTTTTCAATATGCCATGAATATATCCGGCATTCACGGTCGACGCTTTGTCGCGGTTTCGTGGGCACGATAGTGGAGATTTAACGGAATCCATTGTACATTTTCACGGGCTACAACCGCAACGAAGCTGAAAATTACATGTATCCGTAATATTTGTTTATATAACGGTATAATCGATTTCTAATACATTCCAGAACGTTATATTGAATCATCCTCGGCTTACGTTTAAAATTCATTTTTATACATGTACATCACGTACATGTTTTAGTTGCACATAAAAATTTAGTTAGGAACAGATCTGAAAATAATCTTGCCGAACCATTAAAATTATTATGTGGGACTGATCTTGATGGTCCAACCAAATTATTTTCAGATTTATATTTAGCGAAAATTTTTAGATTCTTCAGCAAAACTCTTTCCGTGCGCAAACAATATAATTTTTTAAATCATATATATAACGGCAAAAAATGCTTTGCACTATTTGTTAGAATGTAAACAATTTCCAAGACTGATACATTACAAAAGATCGAGATGTGTCCTTGATGCTCAGATCAGAAGAGCATTGGATCCTGAATTCCCTCACGACGCGCTTGCGTAGAAAAAGATCGAGATGAGAGTAAGCGAGCGAGCGAGCGAGCAAGCGAAGCGTAGGCAAAGCAGCCGTAATAATGGACGAGAAAACGAGACGCGGACGGGTCGGCTCGGTGGCGCGAACGAGAGACAGAAACGAGGAAGAGCGAGGGAGAAAGAGGGATGTACGCGGAGGCGAACAGAGACGAACGAGGCACGGCAGGGCAGAGCAGAGCAGAGCAGGGCAGGGCAGGGCAGGGCACGGTGAACGTAGGGCCCGAGGGCTCCCGCGCTCGGCAACGTCCACCAACGAACGCTGAGGAGCGGCGAGCGAACGACAGGAAGCAGCAGCGACAAACCGGGCGAGCGAGCCGCGCCGGAGCGGAATGGAGAGTAGTAGAGAGAACGCGAAGCGGAGCTGAGGAGAGAGTCGAGCGGCGAGCCGTTGGCTGCGGAGGCGACGTGGCTCCGGTCGTGTTTTATTTACTTAAGACCAGTAGCGAGCTCGGCGCAGGTAGAATTCCACAGCTGGAATCTTAATAAGGGTGGCCAGGGGTTCTCCCCCGGTCGCTTCTCATCCTTCCCCGATCGTCTCCCTCGTCGGCGCTGAACTGCGCTGTTTTTTCGCTGCTTCTCGAATCGGAAAAAATAATCGGAATCGACACCACGAGCGAAAATGAGTATTGAAGTAAATATATAATGGTGATTGTAAAATTTTGAAAACTTGATGCATCGACATATCTAAATTGATAATTTTCGAATTTCGAGATACCAACTACTATGAAAATAACAGCTGCATTAGAATTAGTTGTTTTTGATAAAATTCACAGCATTAAGATGACTAGAACGTTGCACCACGTCGATGACCCGTTGGATTTTTTTCTGTATGTTCACAAGCATTATTTTTTACAATGATAATTTTGTAATTTTTAATAACATACATTTTATTTTTAAGAAACATAATGAATACAAACGAGAATACCGTGGATGGCATGGTGGATTAATTACTCGTTTATTGGCGCGCATCATTCCTTTTCAGGTGAATAAAGATTATCGAGTAAAAGTCTAAGAACACACGCAGCTACCACGACACAGACTATATAGATTCTAACCGAGAACTTTTTTATTTTTCGCCAGCGAGGCGATGTTTGAGCATCTAGGCAATGTTTGGAAACTGGAAGAAGAGGTAAGAGAGAAATTTAACACCAAACACACACGATAAGAGTATTCGGCTGTTTATATAACGGCGCTCACGGATAAACGCGCGTCGTTGCGTTATCTCGTAAAATTTATATCCAACGGGTGGTAATTTTATCGTATCCACTTCGAGAGCCATGCCCCACGTACATTATTCCCGTAAAATCTTTGACGATCGTTAAAGTGTTCGTCATAAAATCACGTTCGCTCGGATTCTGAGAAATTTCGTCTAATTATGGTCTCTTCTTAATGCAAGAGCAGTGGCTGCTATCCTTGAGCGTTCATCCATAGACAATTACGGACGCACCCCCGGCAATAATTAGCCAAACCGGCTGAGCTCGCGCACACACCGGAAGTGCGTGAAATCGTCGTGGCTGTATATTATCGATATTTTCACAGATATTAAACATTCGCATGTGTTATCTGAATAATATGTAACATCAAGATGCTTGTTAGAGGGCACTTCAAGTTCTCCAACGTAATAACACATGTATGTAATTATAACAAAAATAAGAAAAATGACAAACTAGTGACCGAGCGATTCCTGTTCGTGCCAGTCTTCCTTTGAGTCTTTCGGTAATTATTAATTATACTACGTTGTATTATTTTTCAAAATACAGTACCACTATTTATTCTAGAAAGTGGAAAGTACGTTGGTGAATTTTTACAGATTTTTTTTTGAATTATTCTGAATAGGTGAAGAAAACGGACGCGGATTTTAGTTGGTATGGATGAGGCACCAAATTGTAACTGGTAAGGAATTAAGAGAATTAACTGATAAGCGTAACTGTATTAAAAACAGCATTAAAAGTAGTAAAATTTTACAAACTTTTAATTATTATCGTTAGAAGAAAAAAAAAATCATATCTAAAACTACCACAAGAAGAAGGCTCGGAGAAAGAACGGTGTGAAATATAGAGAGAAGAGAAAACATCGCCCGTGGCCGTACCGGCGAAATTATTGCGTCCGCCTAACTAATCCATACCGCAACGTATGCAACCCCTCAACCCCTCTGCGTGCGTGGAGTGCGTGCTACAGTCGAGTGTACCATCGCGCGCGAGCTCATATAACGGGTGATTCCCGTATGCTTCTTGAAAATAGTATTACACGTGTTATTCGGGCAGCTATGAAAAAAACTGTTCCATTTGTTTTGATTGCGGAATAAACAATAACAAATTAAGGTATATGCAGAAACACACAATTTCTTCACGAAACGTAATCCGATCAACGTGTATAATTCTTGGAAGCGAAAAATCTCACTTTATAGAATAAGATCCCACTCTCCGAATAAT
>NW_017305397.1:2036226-2038346 GCF_001594115.1 Trachymyrmex septentrionalis | reverse complement strand
TAATTAACTAACATTAAAATGAATAGGTGCTTTTAAGCTGTATCGGTGTTTAAAAAAAAAGAAAAAAATGAAAAAGCGCATAACAACATTATTATATCATATCTCTCGAGATAGAATTCAAGGCAACGACCATCGAACGCAATCACAGCGCGTTACATGTACGGGGCACACATGAATCTCATATCTCGTGCACGTGCTGCGAGGCGGTGTAATTTCGAGTCAGTCTGTACACGGCGTGATGCATACGCGCGCGCAAGTGGCGGCGAGGAACAGCGCAGAGAGATGCACACACGCGTGCGCACGTGCATCACAGCACGCACGTGCTAAATTGCGGGGCGCGGTTGAGCGTTGCAACACAACTGGAGAGACGAGAAGAGGCTACATTTCGTTCGCGGATTTCCCTGCCGGCCGGAAACGCGTCTCTCGCTCATACCCGCGCGGCATGAAGAGCAATGAATAAAAAGCGGAAAGAGAGTGACAACGTCACGAAGATGCTCCGTGTACTCCGCAATTACGTTAATGCGTTCGCCCCGAACTAAAGAGAACCAAAGATTTTGCAATCTGTATTACTTATATTTATACAATACGCGTTATATTTGTACAATACGCGCAGCATTTTGCTTCTAATTGACATTTTAGATATTTCAAAAATAAAATCATCATTCGCGTTACCTTCGTAAAGCGCTCTTGGCTTTTCGTCGCGTGACGATCGAAATTGCCAGTCTTCGTCTCTCGTCCATGCAGAACGAACTATTATATAGCAGCATTTCTCTAACGATCGTTAATGTACTCGTCATGAAGGTAATGAACGAAAATTGCAATTTTGTTCTGCAGAACAAAAATTATCGCCAGGGGTTTCAGAGCGGGATATGCACCACTTCGCGCCAGATCCTCTTCGATATAAAATTACGCTAACGACGGTAATTATCATACGTTAATGTGCTCTTGCTAAATGTGACCCTACGTGGGCTCTCTCTCTCTCTCTCTCCCTCTGTGTGTGTGTGTGTGTGTGTGTGTGTGTGTGTGTGTGTGTGTGTGTGTGTGTGTGGTGTATGTTGTGTGATGCTGACATTAATATTATCGAGCTAACTACCACTTCGGGCCTGTAATAGTAGCTAATTCAATAATGATACGTCTCGACACGAAAGCTAGCAATACGTCCTTTCGGCGCTCTTCGCTCCGCCGATTCTTGAGAATCCTACTCTAGTTCTAGTTTAAAAAGTTCATAAATTCTTAGAGTCTATAATAATGTGCGAAAAAAATATCACAGTGATGGAACGCATACGCGAATCATCATTATTGCCTAAGAAAGCCTAGTGGCTGCATTTTAAGCAGATTTATTACCCTAATAAAAAATTTTCAAAACATCTCTCTCTCTCTCTCTCTCTTTTGCGGAAGTAGGAAGTTGACGACCGATACGTCAGACGAGCAATTCGTGCGTATACGCTCGTACGAGCAGGGGTTGAAACGATTTCCCGATATGTAGTTGTAACCCTCTCCAGGCTCTCTCTCTCTCTCTCTTTCTCTCTCCCTCTCTCTCGTTATATAAACCTGTGACAGCAACGGGAATAGAGGAGGGTATGCGCAGGATCGTGGGTTGTGAGAAGGGCAGGATCTCGCATAATGTCCGTGTAACACACCCTGCTCATCACGCGCCACTTGCTTCCCTCCCGTTCGAATCTCCCTTCCTCCCCCGTATCGAAACCGAAGCGACCCCAGAAAACCTACTGGCCCTGAACAGACCCTGCGGTGGAATAACGCATCTCTTCTCTCTCTCTCTTCTCTCACCCCCCCCACGGCTGCCACCTCGTTGCATCTTTCTCGCTCCACTCGCATTCTTGCCTCGCTCCGTCTCTCGCACTCTCACTCGTTATTAGCTTCGCCGACTCGCACATGCGAGTTATGTTTATATTATGATATTAATAGAGAGTAATACGTGGCCTCCATCACCAGCGGTAGCACCCGTCGCAGCAGGTTGTTTGTCGGTTCTAAGAGGGCGCCCAGGGCCGTACAAACGAGTCTGAGGCATACAAGGGGAGGGCAACAGCCTTGGATACATCTTTCGAACGTAGCGCGATGTAGGACCTATTAATCGACACGTCTACACAAATTCCATTCTG
>NW_017305397.1:2033830-2036126 GCF_001594115.1 Trachymyrmex septentrionalis | reverse complement strand
ATACATCTTTCGAACGTAGCGCGATGTAGGACCTATTAATCGACACGTTTGTCTATACAAATTCCATTCTAATTTATATTACACTCAAAGAGTTAAGTGTTGATTAAAATTTCTATTAGAAATGACGACTACGATTAAAAGAAATTTACTTCATCTACTTAGATCTGTGTTTTTATTCTCGGATATATTATAAATACAAATAAATATATTTTTTTCATCGTAAAACATTCATGACGTATCTCCATTGCACTTTCTGCAGATTCCAGAACAAACCGTGAACGCAGATGGACGTTAATTGTGCGTTTTGTAACGCGAGATAAGAGGGAACGGGAAAAAAGAAAAGGCGGAGCCTGGTCTTCCGCTATAAATTATACGACTACGAGGAGAGAAGACGTAGGTCCGAGGAAAGTTGACCTGTTGGTCGATGCATTCTCGTGGCCACGAGAGCGCACAGGCCTATCATTTCGCCGGTTCGAAACGCGAAATTTTTGGCTGCGAAAGGACGAGGGGGAAAACACACGTTGAGAATTAGAGAGGATATCGTTTAAGTGGTCGGCGAAAAAGGGAGACCAGAAATTTGTTGTCCGTCTGACTAGCCTTCCTCTTGCCGACCCGGCCTATCTCTGGGTATCCAATTCGAAAAGGGCTACCCCTTCGGGACCCGCATCTCGTTACGCGAAACATCGTGTAATTAGCACGTCGTTGCGATCCCGCTATATGTACATATATATGTATAGGGGCTCGTAAACGAATGATCCGCTAAGGATAGCGGTAGCCGTTCTCGATTTAGGATTTAACGCGATCTACGATGCGTGCCAGTAGCGTAGGATTTTACACAATTCTCCATTTTAAATCATTCATTTTTGTTTCAATAAAGTCGATGTAATTAAATTACGAAAATGTTATTTTTTATTATTATCTTTCTTGTGCCGACATTTACATATATATATATATATATAAATTTATATTATATATAAGAAATGCGTGTATCGATATTTCAAAATAAAATAATGAATATAATATGATATTCATAATCCAGAGATCCCAAGTTCAAAACTCCAAGGTAAAAAAAATTATAATGTAATTTAAAAAATATAATTAATTAATAAAGGTTGTTTCAGATTTATAAAAGTGCTATCGATAAAGAAATAATAAAAAAGATTGTATATTATTTTAAACAATTTTGTTTTGCAAAAATTTCTGGAAAAACTGGCCAGAAACTGGCTATCCAGTTACTACTCAATCGAGACGCGTCGTCTAAACTGGGGAAAATCTAGTCAGTGAAACTGGCTAGAATCTAGCTAGTAAAACTGACTATACACCAGTCAAACCAAATTCCTGATCAATTACTGTACAATTTTTGGTTAATTTTCTACTTCAATAATAAAAACAATTATAAAAAAAAAAAAAAATTCGAAAACCATGTGCGCTAACACAATCAGTACGGTTATTAGATTCGGCAACATTAAAATAACAATTATTAAAGTTGATGTGCTAAAAATCCTATTCTATTATCATTGCCGGCTTATACGACGGGCGCAACGCCGCATGGAATTAGAAAATAGAGAAAGGAGAAACAAAATAATAACCGCGCGATGTATAACGCACAATGTATAACGCGAAATTTGACCGCTATTGTTTAAACGATATCGAATTACTGCCCCATCGCCGCCGCGATGCGATCAACACAATGGAACTTTTCGTATTTCGTGGTTCGCGCACACCTCTCCTCTGTCGGTCGCCGCCGCCGCCGTTGCCGCGCCCCTCTCTCGCTCTCTTTGTGCCGCGTCAAATTCGATATCGAGTTATTTTTCAGCGTGATTACATTAATTGCCCCGGCGATACTGGCGCGCCTCTGATCACAGGCGCGATCGCTGTAATGTCGTTGGGCCGGTTATTCAGCCGAGAACGCGCGAGGTGTTTCTATTTTCAAAGATTAACGCGATTACGTTCCGTTGCAGTTTCGTCTAGCTGTGGGGCCCGTAGCTATCGTTTCGCGCCTCTCTCTCGTTTTCTCTCTTTGGTCCCCTCCCCTCCTCTGCCACCTCTTTAGCTCGTTATATTTCATTAATGCCGCATCCTCGATCCGACGAGACCCGATAAAAAAGCGGAAGATCATCATGGATGATTAAATATTTCCAGCGCGACATTTTTCATTTTTACATCGATAGTGTTCTTTGTGGTATATATATTTACATCGTTCTCAGCAATTAATATCGTGCGCGGTAATAAATTAAATTAATATTGTACTTCAAATCAGCACTATATTTGTAAATGTTTATTTCTAGGCTTGGGG
>NW_017305397.1:2022337-2033730 GCF_001594115.1 Trachymyrmex septentrionalis | reverse complement strand
GTGTTCTTTGTGGTATATATATTTACATCGTTCTCAGCAATTAATATCTCGTGCGCGGTAATAAATTAAATTAATATTGTACTTCAAAAATCAGCACTATATTTGTAAATGTTTATTTCTAGGCTTGGGATAAGAGATATCGTTGATATCGCGTATGCTATTACAAATCAGATGGATACTTTGCATTAATTAAGAACACATGATAGAAATTCGATCTGAAAGAAACTTTAAGATAGAAGATGTTGACGGCGCATTTCTAATTCTGAGACAGATAATAAATCTGCCGATTCGCTTCTCCTTGACGGTGTCGAACGCATGGCATCCGCACGTAGCGCGACACGAACTTCTCGTTTCTCGTGTACAGACTTCTCCGGATAACGATGCGAGACCGCAAACTCACGCGAGCTCCACCACGTGTTCAATGTCCCTTCGACAGCGAAACGAACATCCGTAGTATATACGATTTCCGGCAGGAACCAGTGCGTGCAGTTGCGGGAAGAAAATTAGAAACTTCGTGTCTTGTCCGCTACGTAATTTCCACGCGACGCGCGTTCGTCTCAATTCCAAAGATCTCTATGATGGACGCGCGCGACTCGTTAGATCAATCGTTCTGCCGCCCATCTGCCCCGCTCGCTCTCTTACTCACCGAGCACAATATTTATATCGGTAACGCTCTCCCTTTCCACCCGCCGCGAAATACGCAGGCAACCGCCACACCATCACCATCGTCATCCGCTCAACCTATCTCGGTGACGATGGGTTGGTTCCCCGAGCGGAGCGGTGTTGATGCTAAAGCTAAGCGAAGGCTCGCTCTTTGATGTTCTGCTTCCTATATATAAACACGAGAGCGCGAACGGGAAGAAACGTGTGCCTGCGTACGCGCGTGCATGTTAGGACGATGAGGCACGAGAGAACGTTGTAGGATGATGCGTCGAGGAAGTGAAGTAGGAAAGAGAGAAAGAGTGCGAAGAGAGTGGCCTCCGTTCTGTATCGTATCTCCTCCCGCGTGGGGTCTTAATACGTCCAACTGTATTCCCCTACATCCATTATCTGCATACGTTGCTCAGGAACACATCATGCGAACGTGCTCCTGACAGCCACCTCTCTATCGTTCTCCCCCTCTCTTTCTCTCTCTCTCTCTCTCTCTCTCTCTCTCTCTCTCTCTCTCTCTCTCTCGCTTCGTATCTAGGATCGGCTGACTAGTCGTCGTAACATCGGCCAATGTAGAAAATATCATGCGCGTGTAGCTGCTGCTGCTGCTGATATCGCCAGCGGACCCGTAAAAGAAATGATAAATCGTTCGAAGAGGAGACGTACCTTCTAAAGGAATCTGGTCTATGCACTGCGCGCGCGAACTTACACTCTCATCACGCTAAAAGCACAGCGATGCTTTGTTACTCACCGGAGATTGTGCGGAATGTCGAATCACGAGATAGATTTTGAAATAATGGAAAAGGAGGGGGGGAAAAAACGAAAGGTACGATTTTAGCAAACGATCTCACTGTTATTTGAACGTGTACTTCTCTCTGTTGACGAAGTAAACGATTATTGAGAATTTGAAGACTGGAAAAATACGCTGCCTAATGGTTTCTAAACAAAAACCATCATCAAAATTTGTTACAATGTAACTTCACACCGCGAGAACACAGCTTGTTTGTCAAACATCGTTAATAAAGGGGAAAATAATAACGAAATAACGGAACGGCGTGTACGCGTTCACGTTTATGATATGCCATACAACGCGGTTGGAATTACAAATCCATTATCACGCATGGAGTTAAGAATAATTTTCAACCCAATGGAAATCTTTTTCAAAACAAGCAGACATTTTACGTACCTTTCGTCTCTTTCCTCCTCCGCAATTTGTATCGAAGACTTTATTGTAGAAAAGAAATAATGCCGATTACATGCTATTTAGATAAGAAAAACAGCGAGGAATTACAATGAAGTAAAAAGTAGATGTCATCTAGAGAGAGTGGAAAACTCTCGGTCTCTCTTGAAAAGAGAAACAAATGAAGATGGATATAAAAAAAAGGGGAAAAGAGAAAGGAAGAGAGAACGGCCGTTGAAAAAAATTTGCACCGTAAGGCTTTATTTGAATGTAGCCGTAAACTCATCATGCCGATATTCTCTGCGTTATTTCGAATTCGAGAGAATTTCAATACAATAGTTACTCTCATGGCTTGAGATAAGAAGAATCACAAGGATACAAAATCGACGATAAATTTTCGCATACTTTATCGTAACGATCAAAACTCTGTGTGTGTGTGCGTGTGTGTGTGTGTGTGTGTGTGTGTGTGTGTGTGTGTTGTGTGTGGGCACAAAGTTTGTTCAAAGGAAATTGTTTATTGGAACTTTGTCATATCTTCCCTTGTTTGCGATCCATTCTTTATGATGTTGTACATCAAACATTTAACTAAGAAAACTTGCATTTATTTATATGTATATATAAATTTAAACACTGTAGGGGAGAACGAGAAGAGAAGAATACAAGAGACGAAGAAAGAGCAGCGCAATTGTGCGTCGTAAAAATGTGAAATTAGAAATTTAAATAAAAAATTGCGAGTATCGCCAAATGAGATTTTCGCACCGATAGTTATATCACCTTACAATCAAGCTCCACCACGGAATTATTCGAATAATCGGATAATCTTCATACGATAAAATCGAGGGAGAGAATAAAGAAGTAAATAAAATAAAAAAAAAAAAAAGAAAAAGGAGGAAAGATAAAGCGAGACGAGAAGATCCGACTATACCGCCTATCCGGGTTTTGCCCTGTGGCGCCGATTAGGCCGCAATTAGGTCGACATTGTTATGTTAATGGCGGTCGGCTAGGGGGGATAATATTAGGGTGAACCGTGGGGAATGATGTTATAATATTTCAACACCAGTATCCCGGGGTCGACGGCGCTCAATTGATAAATCATTTCGTAAGTGGCAGGGTGCGATATTATATTCATATTCGACAGAGAAGGGGTCTGGCCGCCTGGCAAAACGAGTCGGTCGGACACCCCGATTCTATTTATCGGGGCGCCCATTCACGGTTCATAGATCATGGATCGTCGCGGATAATGGCAACGTGTAATGCCGACGAATGGGCCAACATTGACACACAATGATTTCCGCCCTAACTCTGGCGCGACTTCAGAGACACAAACATACACTTTCCTCTCCCTCCCCCTCCCGCCCCTCTCTCTTTCTTTCTCTTTGACCCGGGGTTGGGATCAAGTGGAAGTCAATGATTTAGGGTGTGAGCATCCCACGTAATTCGTGATAGCCCTGTGTAAACACGAAAAGCGAAAGTTCTGTCTACGAGGGGTTCCTTCTTAGTATCATCTTATCTACGTATGCACCTTTTAAGAAAGAAGGGAAGGTAACTAAGACAAAGGGATCGAATCAAGTTCATTCTTTCGATACATTTATATGTATATATTGGAATATTGAATTCTATTTCGTTTAAAAAAAAAAACACACACACATTAAATTTATATATCCAAGAGAGATTTTGGTACTTTGATTTTGAAAAATATATAATTCTTAAATTAGGGGTGTTGAATCGATACTTCTCGTCAATAGTTTAATTTTTGAATCTTCACGAGTCTTGCAACAACGGTATCCGTGGATCCGTGCCAATTATCGAGAAGAACGCGAGCCTCGTGCGATATCTAGAGAAGCGTACTCTACATGTTGTATAACAGGTGGAACAATCCATTTGAAGCCGACGCACGTGACTATTTCGGCGTTAAACGAGACACACAGGTATGGCAGCTGCGTGACGATTCACCCCCGCGCCCGTACAATAGTGGTTTATATTGCGGCTAGAACATAAGCGGGAGGTGGGAGGGAGCGCGATAGACAACCGCATGCAATTGATGGGGTGCAAACGGGGTCGACCGCGCCCGACAAGCCTCTCTCCTCTATAACGGCTATATTACGCGGTCGTTATATTTATTTAATACATGGGGTGGGCCCATGCGGCGCGCAGCCGAGTATTATACGAGTTATTATTTCTGCTTGTGGCTTAGGAAAGCGCCCTCCCATCGGCCATCCACGAATCGCAGTCCTATTGTACCCGTTTAAACGACTATTGGGGTGAACACGATACTTCTCACAGTCGGTTGGATATGGGGGGAAGAGGGGGGAGGGGGCGAAGAATGATTTAGTCAGATTAGGACGGACAAGTCCCCGGTAATGCTCACGATACCACGTGAAAATCCGTGCGGACAATGAATGAGTGGAAACGATGAATGCGGGTGGGAATCGTGCGAGTAAACGGATTGAATTAATAAAATGGTGGGGGGTAAAACTTATACAAATAGAGTAGGAAGTAGTGTGAAATGAATAAAAAACATATAAAAAAAAAATATATATATATATATATATATGTACAGATATGTTAAATAAAGGGACCCGTAAAATTTTCATAAATTTCCGGAGTTTTGCTCCGGAGGAATTTCATTTGTAAAGAGCATATCTCACGAAAAGTATCAATGACGCTTGGCTATAAAATAGCGAGCGTGGCGCGGACCAGCGGTTGGAATGCACTGCGAAGTGGGTAGAAGCTCGTAACTGCAGTAGAGATTGCACTTAGAGGCTCTTACACGCAGGCCGACGGAGAAAACCGCGCTTGGCACTCGACCACCCACATGGCCGGACGTTACGCGTCGGTTTAGGCGATGCCGATTGATTTTGTAGGGTCGGACGCGATACTTCTCACAGCCCACAAGGATCGTCAGATTAGATTACTAATGCACCCTTCCCACTGGGAACGCGTGTGTTTCGCCAGCTCTAGTGGCCTCTCGTTCTATTATAATCCGACAAACCGATGACGGAGCTAAGTAAGAGTCTATCGACTCTTGGACAAAGCTTCCGACCGCATTACCATCGAGCAACTTTGCACACTTACGTCTTTAATACTTTTTAATTTGATAAGGGGGGAGGATAGTGAAAGAAAAAAAAAAAAAAAAGAAAAAAGAGAAAAAGCCTCTATATCCTCTTTTATTATCTGACAAATTAGTGAGATTCTCTTTAATACTAGAACTACCAAAGCGATCAATTTTTCACACTTATACAGCATCTTTTCTAAGGCCTTTCGTCATTTTCTGAATAATTAAACCTATTTTTTATAGCATTCAATGCTATAAAAAATATTGACATTTTAGCAACCAATTTTAACGTTTTACATAGTTATTTTAACAGTTCAAACAATTTTTAGATTTGTGTGTAGTTAAATTTTTAGATATTGCATCCAAATCTGTTCTTTTCATGTAAAAATACGTTAATCGATGGTAATTCTAGTATTAAAACTGTCACTGTATACTGAAAAACATATTTTAGTTTTTATTATAATAATTTTGTTCCTAAGGTTATATGGCAAATTTTTTATTAAAAATTCTTTCGGTAATGATTATTATAACAATTAAAATATATAGGTAATAAAAGTAATATTTTGTATATGACGACTATTGCATATTAAAACAAAAGAAGATTATCCATCCTCATTTCTTGTTGCGCTCCTTAAAATTTGTGAAGTAAAATGTAACTCTAAAGAGTGAAATCTCAAATTGACAACTTCTTTTTTAACACTAATTCCATTGTCACTTTTTCTCATTCATTAGAATTAGATTCCACTCTAAAGATTTTTTAAGAGTATATAGATATGTATTAATTGTTATGAAAATAATAATAAATAGTTCTCTCCATTATCATTTTCTTATGATTGTAAAATCAAACCATATTTAACATCGCGTGAGTACTTTTCGCTAGTCCGATTTAGGAATTCAATATATAAAAGTGTATTTATTTTAATTATTTCTATCAAATTTGATAATTAATTCAAAAATTGTTTCTCTATCAGATTTCATAAAGGCATTTTTTTACTTAAAAAAAGAGATGCAAATTTTCGCATCGTTTCTATTTCAATTACAAACAAAGAACCTGTACTTATTCTTCCCCATTGGTATCATATAACAATATATTTACTTACTAGGATCCTGATTTATACAGCTGGGGAGATTTTAGAAAATTTCTGTACGAATTGTGTCGAAATCAGCATTTTGCTAAAGATGACTAGGCTTACCTAAAACAGAAAATAAGAAACAAAAATTAATCATGGAAAATCAGATAATCGCAGAAACGATAAAATATTGTGCACAGACAACAGCACGACGAATCCGTTTAGTGGTTAAAAAAAATACAAATAATTCTACGTGTATTTTTTCCCGAAGTTGTGATATTTTTAGTAGCCCTTCGGGCTAGACAAGTAAAGTTGAAGCATGGCATATTTTACATGGATATATGTGTACACATATACAAACACATATTTAAAAAAACATACAGAAGAACGCTTTGTTTTTTAACATTGTAGATCTTATAATTTTTTTATAATAGGATAATATGTATATATACAGTGTTGGGAAAAAATCGTAGAAAAAAATCGTAAAATGCTAAATCGTAGAATTTGTAAGAGATTTTAAAAAATTACTTATTACTGATGTAAATTTGTATACATAAAATCTGTCGATGGAACCAGTTGAAAATGCGCGAGTCGCGTTATATTTTATCATGGTCATTACAGAAGATGTCGCTACTCTTCCTCTCCTAGTTTACGTTTTCACGTATTAACTCTAGGACGTCCCTTCAAAAAGCGAGGCACAACGAATGAGAGAGAGAGAGAGAGAGAGAGAGAGAGAGAGAGAGATGCAGGAATTGATTACAAGGATATAATAAAATGTACCAAAACACGGCAGTTAGCCTCGATAAAAGTTCAATGGCGTAGAATAGCGTGATATCGAGAGACACGCTGGGGATTTTTATAATGAGACAATTCGCTACCGTAGGAATCCGTTTATCGGCGCTCGCAAAGTTATCGCGATCAGCTATTAAACTGATGCTAATTAACGGCGCGAAATTAATTCCAGCATGATTCGAGCATGAATCCAGAAGAGTCGAGAATAGTATTCGCGTTCGCTTCTGCCGACGCTGCAGATAAAAATTCATGGGTATTTCGGTAAAGCGACGAGCGAACACGCGAGCACCAAATGGTGTCGCTGATCGAATCGTTAATCAGTGCCGACGTCCTTTCGCGGAAAACGCGCGGCCGGCGTAACGATTTAACGCGATTGCCGTTCGTTACATCGCGCGCAGCTGGCGACAAAAAATCACACCGCATGCAGCTAGCGCGAAAGAGCGCAAATACTTTTTCGCCTCCTCTCGCGATTCATACAGAGCAGTAATTATCCTTAGGAATGTAAGTACGTATGCCTTAATTTACAGTCGGAATTGATCCACACACACACACACACACACACACACACACACAGGAAGTTTAATTTCCGGTTGATTTTTGTTCCAACGGGAGACGTTAGTGAGTAATTAATTCATTTGATGAATAAGATTTCCAACTGAACGAGAATTCCTCGGTACTGCGAAGTATAATGTATCCGAGATACTCGTGTGTATTGTAACGTACTGCGAGCCTTTTATTACAATGGCCACCGCTACTTCTGGATATGAATAATTTAAGGATATCAATCATCTTTTTCTCCAACTAGAAAATTAACATATGTAGGTGTACACTTCGTTCTAATTTTATCGAACAACACCGGTGGTCCGTTATACAACTAGGGAAACCGAAAATCCGTTAATGCGTCAATACTCGAGGAAAACTGAGTTATCGTCACAAAGGAGACACGTACGTGGTACTTGAGCGTCCAATAAGTATGTCGTAACCGGCACTTTCTGTACCCGTTTGCGGCCGATATATATAGGGCGCAACATGAACTAACGCAATAACGACAACGAAAGCGACTAAAGCGCAACAGAAGCTCCATAATTACGAAGCACGGCAATGAAATTGGCAGCACGCGTAAAGAGAAATGCGCGAAAGCGAGAGACGGGGAAGATAATTGCTCTCGTGGCAGAGCGTCGACCAGTGCAACGGCGGGTTGATAAGGGTAACGTGGAATCGCTTATCATGGATTTCTCCCGTTTAAAGTTCTTTCGACAAAGGAGAGAATGAGACGCGGAGAGAAAAAAAGTTGTAGTAGCCGGAGAAAGAGAGAGACGAGACGGGTACCAGAATCTAGGTGAGACGACGCGAATGTATATTGTTCATAAATTAAGTATATAAAACCGTCTCGCGGCGTCGGCCTCTTTGATGCCAGATAAGCGGTAAACGCGTTTCCTCTATTTACAAGGCAGCTGCCTGCCAGCTCACCTGTGATGGGAGAAAAAGAAAAAGATAGAGCGAGCGGCTGAGGTGAGGGCACGTGATAAGGTGCACCGATTAAGCATTAGGAATTAAACACAGGCCTTCGCATACATTTTTCTCCGATCCACAGTGCTCTGTGCTCAATTCAAATTCGAACTCTCGCACATTATTTTCCAATAATTCGTTTCGCAGAGTACTTGGTATGATACTGCTAAATTTTCGAGACGATTAAATAGATTTGTTATTATTAACTGTAGTGGATCGTACAAGGATGACTAGTCGAACGAACGACTCCTGTTCGTGCAACTTTCCTCGAGTCTTTTAGCAATTATAAATTATAGTACATTTTATTATTTTCTAAAATGAAGTTTCAATATTTATTCTAGAAAGTTGGAAGTATGTTGATGAATTTCTAAAGATTTTTTGAACCATTTTGAAGGAGTAAAAAAAAAACGAACGAATTCTAGTGATTCATGTTTGGACGCACTAAATTGTACCTTATTTTGTATAAGGGTTAAAAAACACGAAACTATAATGAACGTTTTCGCTAATAGATCTTGCGCTCACATACTCTTGTCTTATTGTTATTGATTTTCTTCTCAGAGTCTTTGTCATTTTATACAGGGTAACTGAAATAACGCCCACTAATCGTATAGTACTATTCCTAATAAAAAAAAAACTCAGATGAAAAGTCCTGCACCATTTTGCAATTTTCGCAATATTTTTTTTTTAATTACCCAATGAGCAAAATGATCTAAAATCGACGTACAAGACATCTTTAGGATATCTTTAAGAGTTATTTAAGAAAAATCTTCGAAATATTCACAAAGAACACGGGAAGATTACTGAAAATTGTCTTATATATCGATCTTATCCGCTTATTCGGCAATATTTATCTCGTCAACTATTGCGAAGTGGTAGAGGATTGCAAAATGGTAGAGGACTTTTCGTCTCAGTTTTTGATTAGAAATAACACCGTACGATCAGTGGGCGTTATTTCAGTTACACCCCTATTAAATAGACGTTTAAAGATTAAAATATTTTTATATCCGAGGGAACATCATAGAGATGTTCCATATATAATATAATATAAAAAAATCGACATCTTTGATTTATTATGGAATAGTACGAGTTTGTAAAATCTGATATCAACAGCCCGTTAGAAAACATGCCGGGAATTTCCTTGGTACAGGCACGACTCTAGGCACGTAAGTTACATTGCCGCTGTTACCTTGCTGAAAGATTTATGTGTCTTGCATATATAATATTCGCGTTCACACGGTATGCCCAATACGGCAGCGACAGTGGCGGCAGCGACCTCCATATGTTGGATAATGTGGCGTTATCGGTATCGTTCTGAGATATAAAGCGTCTATCTTTTCTCGTGTCTGGGCAATCGATATGCTTAAAATCGCGTGGGCGGTGGCGAGCCATATAAATGATACGATAATAACGCGTTCCACAGTACGTCCGACGCTCATGTCAAGATCCGTGACCGATAAGCACGTGCACTTCTCGAGCGAGCTCACGTGCCGCGGAATGTACGATACATGCGAGAGATGCGGTAAGAATTTTGCCAAGAAGACAAGTTAGGGAATATCGCGAGAACTTGAAGATGTGCATCACACGTGAGATAAATTATGTATTTAGAAGAAAATTCGAAAAATACATGCGGTATGATGACATTTATTGTTACCGTATATGAATATACAAGTATACGAAGTAACGAGGAAGCCTTATTGTCCCCCCCCCCCTCCCAGAGCTGGATCTTAAATAACATTTCAGTGTGAATTTATATACACGTTTCACTTCTGTAAATTGCGCGCTGAAATAACTGTCTCGCCCTAATCCTAAACTGAAACTGGAATAATGGATATCACAAATTAAAATGACAAGCAATTTAATGATATTGAAGTTAATAAGCAGAAGTTTAAGTTTACAAAAAGCTGGAAATGATATTAATACGTTATATAATTTTTTGCACACTAAAATATTATTTAAACTAAGATCTGTACTGAGAAAAAAAGCTGCTGTTTCAAAAAAATATTAGTTGATTCAACTAAATAGTTGTTCATTCAAACAAATAACATGTTTTAAATTATATGATTTTTGTCAATCTAAATATATAGATATTTCAACTAAACAATCATTACGAACTAAACGCATTTAATCAAGTTAACATTTTTTTTCCCTCAGTTTTTTTTTCCCTAGCTCAAACCAATAAGGCTTCGTGTTACAAAAAATAATATTAAAATATACCGCCGCGTGTGTAAGTAGAAAATAACAAATGCGAACAATTAGTATTAGAATTAGTAGTGTTGAAATTTAAATTTTGAAAATTCATGACATAATATATTAAAATATACATATAATTGAAAGTATAATAATATAGAAAGAAAATGAAGTTGTGCACATTCATTATCTTAATTGCAACGCTGCGCACATTGTTCCAATTCAGAATTTTTAAAATGTTCTACTGAAAAGTAGACTAATTTTAAAAATGTTTTTATCAACACAACGATATTTATTCAATATTCAAGCAGAACCATAACAAACTATGATCTCGCGGTTGCAACTTTAGGAATACCAATAAATATTTCGTCCTGTAAATATTTTATTAATCATGCGATAGATGCGTCAATTCCACAAAAGAACGTAACAATAGCAGAAGAGGTTTCCTCGAAACTGCGATCCTCGAACTGCGATGTGTTCAGCAACGATCGATCGTCATCAACCAGTGATAGACCAAGCAATTTTCTCTTATACCGTTCGATAATTCACCCTCTCGATATGGTGCGTCGCGAAAAGGGCGTGCCTGTATAATATCGAAAAAAAAAAAAAAGCGGCAATTTGGCTCCGACGACCCGTCGCCAATTATCAATGAAGACCACGACAACGACGACAACGGTGGCAGTGACGGCGGCCACGTGGAATCTCGATCGTTAGGGCTGTTAACGAGTTCGTGCTGGCACGTGACACGAGTAGCCTCGTGGTCTCGAGATCTCTCCGCCACGGTGCCACGCGACGATGGCGATGCTCTTCATTTCGAGAAAAGGGCGACGTCGCGTTCTCGAAGTGAGAACCACTGGCTGGCACGTCCGGTGGGGACCGCGGCTCCTCTCAACGTAGGGACGAAGGAGACGGTGGTGGAGGCAGAGGAAGGAGAAGAAGGCAAGAGAGA
>NW_017305397.1:2021337-2022288 GCF_001594115.1 Trachymyrmex septentrionalis | reverse complement strand
GGGGGAGAAACGACGCAGGACTGTGTTTGGGTTTCTACGAACCTGTCGCTTATTTAAACGAATTATGCGACAATTCGACGTACGTGCACCGTTATTTCCATTTATAAGACAAACCCGCCTCGAGAATAGAATACGCGATAATTTATTATATCGTACTTAAGGAAATGCATATCGAATATTCGAATTTGATATTCGATGTTGCAGAGAAAAAAAAAGTACGCGTATGCAGTACATTAATCATGGACATAAAACGCTTTTCCAGTCATTCTATTTTATCGGTATAATATCAAAATCAAAACTCACTGAAATCACATTGTCAATTTCAAATATAATACTCAATAAAAAAAAAAAAAAAAACCCCCCACATATTCGAGAGAATCGGCAATTTGGTCGATTCTACGATTCGACTCGTTCGAAAGTGTATGGTAAAAATGACTGATGTCGTGAAGATCTTTTTCTTTTTATTCTCTACCTTAATTCTTATCCTCTCTCTCTCGGAACATAATGAATGTACGTCCTATTCCGAGGGACAAAAATCTCCGGGAGCGGCTCTCATAAATGGATACGCGAATCTCGTGAAATAATTCAGCGAGACTAACGCGACTCCTCATTAATCTTCTCTCGCGAGAGATCCATTCCCCTCGCATCGAATCGGCCCAGCAGCACCGCATCGCACGATGTGTACGGTCGCATACGCCACCATACAGGCTTGGTCGTCCCTGAACGAAGCGCAGCGTGCGTAGGGCAGCCGGCGAAGAGCCGGACGAAGAGATGCGAAGCGCGCATCGCCGATCGAGGATCGAGGAGACGAGAGCAGCAGACAAAGAGGGAATGCCACGGTAGGAAGGAAGATAGCGTGTAGCAGTAGACAAGGCTGATAGATCATGTCGTGAGGGCCGGTGGAGGGCGTCCAAGCAACCGCGTTGGTAACGAGGAACGGCAGCGACGTCG
>NW_017305397.1:2001543-2021237 GCF_001594115.1 Trachymyrmex septentrionalis | reverse complement strand
AGTATACTGTGCATGTATATATATATGTATATGTTTATACATATACGTACATATATATATATATATATATACGACGAATACATACGTATATACGTGCAGATGCACAATTCCCCTCTCTTTCCTTCCGCCTCTTTCTCGGCCATTATCCTTCTCGCTCTTTCTTTCGATCCTGACCATCCTCCTCTCGAGCGGTCTTCTCTCTAACCATATTTCTCTGTACGTTATTCTCCTCTCCGGCGCCGTCTCTCTCTCCTTTTCTCCCATTCCTCTCCTCTCCTCTCCTCTCCTCTCCTCTCCTCTCCTCTCGTCCGCCGACCTCCACGTCTCCCTATCTCGTACTCCTCTCTCGGTTACAATGTTGCCGCATCGGGTGCCGCGCGGCATCATCGCTGGCTGCGTTCGCTCTCTGAGGCTTTGCACGGCAGGCGCAGGGACGTATTATGCGGACGTGTGCAACCCGTTATGCGCTTTCCATTCCCCTCGACCGTCGCCTCTCTCTCTCTCTCTCTCTCTCTCTCTTTCTTCCGATTCGCGGCGCGAGCGCGCGCCTAATTCAATTCGCTCAGTCAGGCGGATAGAGATGCGCCACTTCCATCTCTCCCTATCGAAGCCACCGATCACTCGCGTAAAATCCAATTGCAATGGACGTTAGAGGATATTCGTGCAAGGAAATCGCGTCACTCGACACGATTTCCAATCGTCTATACTTTAAGGGGAGAAATAAGAGCAGATGAAAACACTGTTATTTATATAATCAGTTAATTAGACTAGTTTGCTAAATACTCGCCAAATGCAAATACGTTACGTTGCATGTGCTGAAACACGAACAAGAAACGCTTGTAATACATTGAATAATTACTAAATAGTCGCATCCATCGTCTGCGTCATCTTAAACAGCCGCAGTTATTACGCGTTTGAATGGAGTTATACATGTGCGGTTTTACTTCGTAATAGTTTGTTTGAAACATAAGACCACTTTATTCAGCTCGATAAATAAATCCGAGATTTATTCGAGCTCTCGTGATCGGTGACGGAGCAAACGAGATGCATCCATTCGTCACACATGTAAGTGTATTTTGCATTTTATTTTTTTCACTTTTAATCATCAATATTAGAAGCATCAATTTGCATCGTATTACATTCCTTTTATATATATCTCGCGCAATCGTTCCGGAATGTATAAAATCGACCTGGCGAGAACGGAATGCGCGGTTCTTTGCACGTACGACGTCGTCAGATCGGATTCTCGTTGGATTCAAGTGGGTCGTGCTAGAGCTTCGTCGGCGCTGCGGTGCTTCGCGTAATCGCGAGACGCCTCGCTGCGCCGTCGAGAGAGAGAGAGAGAGAGAGAGAGAGAGAGAGAGAGACGAACAGCCGACGAGACGAGACGAGAAAACGAGACGAAGGGAGGCGGGGTGAGGTGAAGTAAGGTGAGGTGAGGTGAAGTGAGGTGAGGTGAGGTGAGGTGAGGTGAGGTGAGGTGAGGTGAGATGAGGTGAGGTGAGATGAGGTGAGGTGAGGTAAGGTAAGGTGAGATGAGGTGAGGTGAGTTGAGTTGAGGTGAGATGAGGGTGAGGGTGAGGATGAGGTGAGGCGAGACGAGGCGTGGGCGCGCAAAATTGGGAGAATACCACGACGCGCGGCGCAACGCGGCTCGTCCTGCGCGAAGAGACGGACGCAGAAAAGGCGGTCCGCGTGCGCGAGCCTCATGTCGATGCAGCTTCCACGGCGAAGCGTCGTTAATGGATCAAGTGACCAAACAGTCTCTTATTCTATATACATATGAACGCCTCCATTTTTAATTTTATTCCATCCATTACAAAGCATGTTAAAAATTAGAACTTTTAAAAATGTGTGACGTACTTACGTCTGCAATAAAATTTAATTTTACAAGGACATACTCAATCTTATGGTCGGAATAAAACAAGTTTAACCATCTTACTCTTGTAGAGTGATATAAAGAGAGTTTATGTGCATCTCTTGGATAATCGCGAAAATTGCTCATATGGGTGAAAATGATATTATTTGTACTCAGCGAAACGGAAACGGCGCAGCACAAACGAAAGCGAGCGAGCGAGCGTGCGCGCGCGCGCGCGCGTGCTTTTCCACGCTACTGGATGATAGATGAGTGCCTGCATGCCGCCGTCGTTAGATAAGGAGCCGAGTGATTACGATACGCGGCTCTGCTTTATACTAAGCGCGCGCACGCGGCTGCAATTGCCGCGCCGCGCAGTTGCCGCGGTAACGAAAGCAGTTTCGCCTCCTCTCCTTTTCCTCCTTCTCCGTTCTCTCCTCTTCTTTTTCTTCCTCTTCGTCTTCCGTCTCCCAACGCGGTGTTGTTGTTACCACTTATCGCAAAAACTGATCCGACTCGCGGCTTGCAGCCACGCGAATCGCCTTGTGGAATATACTACTATGAGGCCGGCCGTTCCTTTAACGAACACACGAATATTCGAACGAGAGAAATTTCAAATGTATCATGTAAGTCAAATACTTTTATCTGCTGTGTCGTTTGAAATACGAATTTTATCGAATCTGATAACGTACAATTTTCATTTTCACTTTGAATTTACGACAACTTTGTACAACCCTCCCCCACCTTGTTTCTTAATGACATGATTCTTTAGTGATCAAACAAGCGTAACTAATTTCTCGTAGCATTCGAGAAAAGGCGGAAGTTGATTTTTAGAATTTTTAGAAAGAAGGCATCAGTCCAAAGCGGAGACATTGTATATTCATTTTAGCAAGCAGTGGGCCTGCCCTGGAAAACGAACGGGGGGGTCCGATTACGATCGGATTCGGGGAAAGAACGTCATGAAACTGGCTCGGTACGGATCCGGGCGCAACTCGTGTGTATATTGTGTGTGTTGTGTGTGTGTGTGTTTTGTGTGTATGCGTGTGCGTGTGTGTGGACGCAGGAAATACAATATTTATGTTGATGCTGCGCGCGTCGGGCTCGGTATTTAAGTTGTGTAAATCCAATATAAACGCCAAACCTGTAATAAATAACTTCTCGGCTAGCCGAAGGGAGATTCGGGGATGAAGAAGTGGCAAGAGGGCAGAGGAGACGCGTCGAAGTGTAAGGAGGAAGGACAGATTCTATGAGAAAAGAAGAGTGAGAGAGAGAGAGAAAGAGAGAAAGAGAGGAATACCGAGGCGATGGGAAGAGGTTATATTATACCTGCCTTGAGGCCTTCAGCCTTCGCCTTCGAGAACAAGATGAGAAAGTACGGACGTCGTTCGGTCTTTCTTCCACACGTTTAGCAGACGAGGACAGTGGTGGGTACGGAGAGGAGAAGTAAGAGGAACGTTGAGGTATCCTCCGAAAAGGGGCGGAGGAGTTTTGACCCTACGCTAACGGGACCCCTCCTCGCTTCTTTCTCGTTCGTAACGCGAATCCCTCGACCCTCGGACCAAATAATAGTCGTCGGAGTCGACTCGATGCCCACATGGAAACAAGGAGACATCTACGCTTGCTTTGAGAGTAAGCGAATGAATGAGTATGTGAGTATAGGGAGTGTAGATAGAAAGAGAGAGACAGAGAGAGAGAGAGAGACCATTAGGGGAAATTCGTCACTCTCTCTTCTCTTCGCCAATCGCTCAGCTTCTCCTCGTTCATTCCCTTTTTAGCCACTTCAATTCCGTGTTATGCAATGAGAAATCGCAAGGCAGGTGCCTAGACAAGGTCAGCGACGAGCAAGGGGGTCTTGCGAAATCGAACGGATGTAGTTCAGTCAGATGGACATCCGCGGCTAATAAGGGTAGCTATAATATCAAGACTTTGTCCTTTTTCAAAAAAGATGAATTGATTAAGCTAGAAAAAAATTTTATGTCTCACGATTATTATGAGAACGTGTAGTGAAAAATTTATATCACGCAGCAAATACGTGTGTGCGCGCGCGTTAAATGTTATAATTATTAAAAATTAAGTGTATATCATATTATACATCTCGCGCAAGTCATACATGCCTCACATCACATCAGTAATAATCATATTAATTACTACTCTCATCTAAGCAGATGTAAAGTAGTCTGTAACGAACGAAATTTTATCCTCCAGATACGAGAACAAAGACTTTGCATTTGGAAGAATTGTCATAAGGCAGTGCCATGACTCTTCTCCAATGCGTTGATCGCAACCCGAATTCTAGACATTACTATCAGTCAAAGTCGAGCACGGAGAGCGAAAGCAATACAGAGCTAAATGCAATTTATACATGAAAGTACATCCTCTTCGGTATATTGAAATAAATTTACTAAATATTAATACATATTTCTTTGAATATGTACCAAGTAAGTGTTTACTTACGGTAAACAAATATTTGCTCAATAAAAAAATTATAATTGAAATTAAATGATTTCCTTATGAAATACATATACATTATATTTTGTAAATATTTATTAAAATTAAGTTTTTTCTTTTTTAGAGTGCGTGATGAAAACGAATTGTCGTCCGTCCGAGACGTATCTACTCCTATGGAGCGACCATACGCTTCCTAGATGAATCGCCGCTCCTAATAAACGAGAACAGAAGTCGAAACTACAATGATACGCCTACAAGCATTTTCTCGAGTCGGCGGCGAAGCGTTTCAAGGCGTACTTACGGATAGTCGACATTCAAGTTGCGCCGTCCTTTCGCGCGCGCATTCGCACACTGACGAAACTCGATTTTCGCATTGTTTGATGTCGCCCTTCGGCAGGCGGTACGATAATGGAAATACGTGTAATTGTACTGTTCATACTTGTAACTCAATTTTGCATTGTGCATTCTACGGTAGATAAGCCGCACTCGGAAGATCACGGATTAATCTACTTGACGCATTATATTACTTCGAGCGAAGAAGAAGTGGGAATAGTGGGAGGAATGCACGAGAGAT
The DNA here is from genome assembly GCF_001594115.1 of Trachymyrmex septentrionalis. Classification (NCBI taxonomy): domain Eukaryota; kingdom Metazoa; phylum Arthropoda; class Insecta; order Hymenoptera; family Formicidae; genus Trachymyrmex; species Trachymyrmex septentrionalis. The sequence goes on along the minus strand of NW_017305397.1, from coordinate 2,016,360 downwards.
CAATCAGGGAAAATCGAAAGAAAATGCGACAGTTACAAAAGTAAATTAGTGTAACATTTCATGCACATATGATATTTAATAAGTACATTATCTATTACAGACATACATAGATTTGTAAAGAGATATTGACTACGGTTAACTCATTTCAAATTGATAAATAATTACTAGCGTAGGCTTTACACCCTAACATTTTTGAAGTGAGATCTAACTCTAAACTAAAAGGTAAAATCTCACTCTTAAAAACTGACTGAAGAATTGAGCTCCTCTTTTTCACTGGCTCAACTGACACTTCTTTCAAATTAGACTCCACTCTAAAAATTTTTAAGAGTAAGACACATAAAAAAAATGCTACTTGAAACCGCTGCATGATTGATGATTTCGCCATGTTAAGTAAGACTAACAATAAAATCGCAATTGTAAGTAAATGGGAGGGCGATTTTTGCAGCTAGCCGCGGAGAAGAGTAATAACGTTGCGTCCATTCACTATCGAAGATGTTTCGAAGCGCTTGCACGCTTTACAGCACTGATATACAAGCCTGGCCTTAGTTTATAGGGACTACTACCCGTCGGTAATTACCCGTCGTAAATCGTGCCGTTCACCGAGGTCGCTCCCTCGAGTAACAAGGCGGCCAACTTTGAAGACAACGCAGAAGGAACTAAACTTGGCTACCTTTAGTAGCGACCGTGTCTCCATTGACAGAAGCTGTACGTAAAAGAAAATAGCAAACTGCACGAGAGAGCTCTACAACTCTAGTCTACGACTGCAGAGTCGCGTTAAATCTTTTAATAACCGCATGGTTGCTGGTCGGATTTCATCGATGATCGTCAAGCTGTTAGCGGTATTATTTTTATCGAGATCTCTGCATCTCGGGATACAAGGAATGTTAATCAACGGTGAGACAGTTTTCTGCAAAAGAAGTTGGATACATGTCGCAAACACTTGAAACTACCGTGACGTTTCGGCACCGTGCAATTACGGCCTGTTAATGGCGCGGCGTTACGGCGTCACACGATTTCGTAGCGCATATAGCCGGTTATAACGAAAAGTGCGAAGGCACCAAAGTTACAAGAGGATAAAAGGATGCATGCTTCAAGCTTTTACGGGCGAAACGCCAGTGAAGTGCGAAAAGAGATAGGGATACGATGAGTGGACAGAGGGAAAAAGAACCGGGAGAGGAAAAGGAAGAAGGGTAGCAGGAGGAGGAGGAGGAGGAGGAGGAGGCGGAGAAGAGCTCTGAGGGAACATACGCATTATCTAAATGCGCGACACTCTGTGCGCTCTATGCAAGTCCGCCTCGTCTCTATGCACCAAGCTACTGTACTCCCTCTCTCGTTCAGGCCCTGTCTCTCTCTCTCTCTCTCTCTCTCTCATATTTCCATCTCCTACAGTGTTCTCTTTCTTTCTCCCTCTCTTTCCCAATCTCCACTTTTCCCTTCTCTATCTTTGGTTCGTTAAGTGTCGCGTATTCCGAGTGCTGTCCAACGATTGTCAAGTGGACAATCTTCGGCTCCTCGGCACTCGGCCTCGACGAGGCGGGGCGGCTAGATTCTCTTCCAGGAAAGAAACGTTTTTAAACGAAACGGGCTAAAGCATTTCAACGCGGAGAACGTTACGTATCAGATGATACCCCGGATAGATGGTGAACCATAAAATGACGAAATATCATTTCAATTAGAAAAGTAGCTGCTAATGTAATTAATATCCTTCGAGTGGTCAAACGGGAACAAGAATAGATTAGACCCAGTTCAATTAACGTTTTCAAATGTAACGGTTCGAACCCAAGCCAGGTCGGATTAATGACGTCATATGCTCCACTTTGGTTTCTTATTGGACGTCATCATGGCACTGTCGGGTTAATCAACCTGGGTTGAGTCCAAACCCACTGTACTCGAAAACGCTAAATGACTCGTACGATGGTCTAACTAAATTTATTCCACCATCTATTACAGAGGCTCAGTCTGTTGGCTGTTTATAGAAATGACTAATCTCGCGGTTAATCAACTTTTAATTTTAATTAACTTGGCAGTTGGAAATGCCGTAGCCAAAGAAATAAGATTTAATTTTCCAAAGACACTCCACCTCGCTCTACACCTGCCTGTGTTCGTGTCGTTAAAACCTTCAATTGTTCAGATCTTAAGCTAATATAATCGCACAGTTTGCTTGAACTGAAAAAATTGTACAAATTCGCAAGAAATATTATTCACAAAAAACCGCCTTGACCGAATATAGAATTTTTCATTCATGTGTGTGTTTAATCTCATCGATTGATTTTCACTTAATACTGCTTAGCCAATATGTTGTTGATTTTTTAGAAATTAGATATGGAAAAAGGCTAGCTAGAATTTTACTAAAGGATAGCTCGAATTGCATATAATCAATCGATTTATCGTGATGTTCAGAAATTATCCGACAACATGTCACAGTTGATTTGCATCGCGGCAGCTGCTAGCCATCGATATTTACTACTAGATTATACGTAAAATAAACAATGTGTGAATAATATATTGTAATATACGGAGATGGAAAGATGCCTAAAAAATTCCTGAAGAAAATGATGAAGAACGGACTTTCAGTGGATCTCCAATCGGATTTCACTTGACATCCAAATAACATGTTACTCAACATATGTTACTTTTCAAAATGATTACATTCTATATCAAAATATAAACAGTTTTTATGATTACGATGTTTTTTCCGTTCATATCATACTACAACTACAACGATATCAATAACAGAAAGATGTATAAATAAATTCTCTAGCTAGATAAAAATGTAATTAATGAAATTCAGATTGTAAATTGATATTAATGACATGTACGCGCTGTAGAGAGAATGAACATTATTAAACATATGTATCCATTCTGATTGGTACACGCGATACTCATTTCCGGTACTTATAATTTTTCGACAAGACGATCGAGACACTGATTGCCACTTTTGGCCGGGCCATAATTAACGTAGAAATATTCGATGCTTTCGGTGGCAGATCAACGATGGCGCAGGAGGTGTCGAAATCGACGGAGGTGCGATATACGACATTGCAGCTGCGAGCTGCAACTGGTCAAGAGCCTCGCCCGCGAGGCAGAATATCATCGGCGAATTCGACGAACGATCGCTCGTAAATTACTATACCGGCAGCACCACGGTACACGTGCGCGCGCGAGTTCGTATCGAAAAACGCAAACTACGAATTCCTGAGGTGCATCAGGAACGTAGTCGGAGTCCCGGTCGTTTTTCTTTCCTTTTTCTCTCTTTTCTCTCCTCGTTTTTTTTCTCACTTTCTCTCTCTCTCTCTCTCTCTCTCTCATGGAGGAGGCTCGTTGCCGAGCGAAGAAAGTCGGAATATCGCCGCGGCCTACGGCGTCTCGGAATTCCGAGACTATGGGTGGGAATTCATAAAATTTTCGTTCGGGGAGACGTTTAACGACGACGACGCGCGCGCGCGCGCGTCCCTGTTTTTCTCGTGCGCGTAAAATATATCCCAGGCCGTAACATTCTCTCGATTTGTTCAATCCTCGTTCTTTAATACCCACGTCGGAGTTGAAACGATTTTACACTCGCAAGTTCCTCGAGACCAAATTCTCGACGGTACACGCCGGTTGTGTTATGGAGAAATAAATTCGACGTTTTCGATACACGGCACCGATATATATCGGCAAAACTGGGAATTGGAGCGTCGCGTTTCACGTTAAATGTGCGGCAAGAGAACGTGGATCAAAGAGACGAAAAGGAGGAAGCAACGCCTAAGAGCGAGTGCAAGCGAGAGGGCGAAGTAAGAGGAGCGAAGGAAGCGAGAGAGAGAGAGAGAGAGAGAGAGAGAGAGAATGACACACACACACCGCGGTGGCTGGTTAGGGGAATGCAAATAACAGGAGGCGCCGATGTTTTCGAGCCGGCTAGTAAGCTCGGGAGGGAGCTTGAGCGTGTGTTTCACCGATGGTTAGCGTCAAATATTTGGTGCGTGCGCGAGGTATGGCAACGCTTAACGACGACGAGCGAGCGAGCGAGAGAGAGAGAGAGCGAGAGAGAGAGAGAGAGAGAGAGACCTCCTCTTTAGTGTTCCACTACCATCGGCACCTTCCCCGCCGTCACCGGCATCACCACCATCGTCACCATCGTCACCACCGGCCGCCACCTCATGCCTTCACTGCCTTTTCCTCTTCCTCCTCCTCCTTCTCGTCGTCCAACGACGTCGACGACGACGACGACGACGACGACGACGACGACGACGACGACGACGACGACGATGATACGCGCAACGTGTCACGTGCGTCACGAAAACTAATTAATTAATTACTTTTCTAGCGCCGGCGCTAACCAACTGCGAGAGAAAGACAGAGAAAGAAGAGGTGCAAATGCACGGGATAACTTCCGTGACGACAGGTAGACTGGAGCTCGAGAGATAGACTAGAGACGGCTTTTCGGACGAGCAAGCTGCGTTGCTATGACTCAGTTAACGAGCAAGCTTTCAGCGAGAAAGGTTTAACGAACTGTTCCAAGTTTGGCGTCGAGAGGCCACGGAGGAGAGAACGGAACACGCCTAGCCGTTCTCTCTCGTCTAAGAGATTCATTTTAGACTAAAGTATTATCCGTGAATGTACACTTCAAGTCTTCCCCTAGAATTCGCAATTTACATTGATTGATTGAGTACATTGGTTGACTAGCGATTTTTCTTGGTAGAAACAAACAAAAATTTGTAAAAAAGGCAAGAGAGTATATTTTAGAGGTTGTTAAACTTATCGAAGGAAAAAAGATGAAATTGATGCAAATGTTGATTCAACATCAGTATTATTATGGCACGTGCGTGAAAAAAAAATCCACCGTCCATCTTTCTTGACAGAAGTTGACAAGGTTCGAAGATGTGTATCGAAGAAATGTGTGTTGAAACATCGAGAATTCTCGCATTTATATAGACTAAGCCCCCGTAAAAAAGTTCCACCGTTGCGTGCTCCTTTGTAGCCGTGAACTCTTTAGGACTCGCCCCTCCTTAGACAATTTGCCGGTCGCCTCCATAAGCGGACGCGCGGTAAGCCCGCTGGCGTAGTCGACTCGTTTCCTGTCGTTAACGCATTAAGGGTTCACAGACGGGGAGAATATCTTTTGTCGTCGCGACGGATTAGAAGAATCCCATTGATTTCGCGGGAACCAGCTTGATTTTCATCTACTCCCTCACGTCCGTTGCAGGATCTCTCAGCGATGATAGTTAAGACTTTATTATCGGTATCGGTAAGATATGCTTGTGCATTACTGATAAAAATTAATAAAGTGTATAATTAAAAAAGTATATATAAAGTATGTATGCATGTGTGAATATATATAAATTTTTACATACTTTGCTTTGAAATCTGTTACGTCTGAAATCGATGTCTAAAAAATTATCTAAACATTTTTTGCTCTTGAATCATCACAGTTCTGATCAACTACTTACATGCGCTAGAGGTAGAGTGGTAAAAATAAAGATAAAAACGCGCGTAAAGAAACGTAGTACGAAGAAACGAAGAGTTCAGTGATACGAATAAATTACGAGGAATACTGAAGCCATTAAAGGAGCGAAAGTGGCAAAAATGCGAACAAACGCTTCTCCTTTTCTGTAAGTTTTCACTTGATGAGCTCTTCTTCTTTCACAATCCGTATTTATCGTATCCGCTTAATTTCGCTGGTACGTAGAAAGATATGAATAAAAACAAGAAACGGATATAAATTATGTGTTTAGATATCGAGATAATGAGATGCATTAAAAAAGATTTACTAGATACTCAATACATATTCCTTTGAATTTGTACCAAGTAAACATTTATTTACAAATATTTACTCAATTAAAAAACGATAGTTATAAATCAAATTAAAGGTTTTTATACCAAATATGTTTACAATTAGTAAATATTTACTTAAAACTATATATTCAAATAAATTTAGTACTCTTTTTTTAATGCGGTTATCAAAAAATACAATTACATAAAATTCACGAAATCATCGGAGGATTAATGCAACAAACATTAATCTTTTATAAACGAAATAAAATAAAAAAAAACGTCGAAACACTGAGAGTGCCGAGACCATCCAAGACCTGCTACGCGCAAAATAGTGTAATATGAGACAGGTTGTGAAGCAGTAATAGTATATCCCGGTAAATTCGATCCCTACAACGCGCATATGGATTTTATTATTAATTTTCGTATTAACCAGATTTTATAATAATATGATAAATGAAAATAATTTTAAGTAAAAAAGCGCCAAATGCAGTTAAGGCTAGATCTTACACGGAAATAGCAATTTTGCTGAAGAATCTATAAATTTAGATCTGAAAATAATTTTGTTGGATCATTAAAATTATTGAGTGGGACGTTCAAACTGATTGCTAAAAACTTTTTGCAACATTACTTATCATGAAATTCCTACAAAATCATTTTGATGGTTCAACAAAATTATTTCCATCTACGTTTTGTGAAATTTTTAGATTCTTCAACAAAATTGCTCTTCTCGTCTATAATGTCTAATAATAATATTTTTTATGAATATTTAAATACATTTACGGAACTTCAAATTATATGCCAAAGTTGCTCGAAGTAATATCTTTCGCAATAAGTTATTTTCAGTGTTTTCGACAATCAATTTCATTTGTGATGTTGTATTATTTCCCATTTTAATTTAAGATTGCGTTTTAAAAATTAGCTGCGCTCTTCGGTGCGCAGAAATATTGAAAAATATATATGTATTTAAATATTCATACATTTCTAATATTATTAGACGCACCAATTGTAAGATCTAATCTTGGCAACACTTGGCTTTTATTTTTACTTGATTTAATCTAATTTATTCATATAAATGATCTAAACTTAACTTATTAATAAAAAATTTATTTCTTTAGAATTTATAAAAATAAAAAATATATATACAATAAATAAATATATAATACTTTTTTTAATGTTATAACTTCACGAACGATAATTGTTGTTACACTTGCATATAACAGCACAAGTATATTTGTAGTTTCTTATAAATTTCCCTTTAATTTTCAGGACGCAATAAACATCGCGGGCAGCGATTTATCATTCGATGTATTAGCGAGGTGAGAGAGATAACGCCGAAACGAGAGCTGCCCCTCGCAGATATAAATCTCGGGTCTCATTACGAATACGTATATAATGCATCTCGCGCTTATCGATATTGATTTATTCGTAACTCCCCTCTTCGTTTTAACGTCTCGTTAATCTTCCCACTCTGATTACCGCCAGGTCGTGACTCGCCACAGCCAAGATTGGCCGCTGTTCGGCCACTCTCGACAGACGGCTCTCTAAGAAGGAACGCCGTTGCCCTCCTACACGGAGAGGCAGCTCGCCTTAAATCACCACCGTCCGATAATTGAGGGGGTCCTTGCGCCGCAACGGCACCTCGTTCCGGGCGCACCCCGCGAAATTGGGAGAACGAGCCGTGAGCCGCGCCCTTGTCCCGCCCTCCGTGCGTCGGCGCCGAGCTTCCGTGATGCCGTTGACGTCGGATCATCCTCGATTGCAGAGGACCGTGATGAAATTTTTATCAAGGTATAAACGCGAGTTCGAAGCTTCACAATGTCGAAATAAAAAAAAAAAGCGAATTCCAAAATGGAAAAAGGAAAGCGTTGCAATTGCGAAACGCTTGTTGCGATAACTTGTGCTTTGTTACTTTGTTTATTATTTAAAAAAAATAAAAAATAAAAAAAAAATGTATATCATGTGACATTTAATAAGATCGACAAAAGAAAATTACTCTTATAAAATTAATCTTTTTATCATCGCATTAAACGAGATCAAATTTTTTGACATTCTATTTAAAAACAAATATATCAATCACATATTTCAACGTGTTACACCGATCATATATTTCTGGTGTAAACAGTATTTCCGCAAAGCAAAAATTTAACATTCCCAGGTGTGTTGTCTAAGGTGGTGCCTGACTCAAACGTACTACGGCGGGAGTGTAATTCTAGGTAGGATTTTCTCGCTTGTCAGACGGCAGTGAATTAACCAACGCGTGCAACGTGTAAGCGATTATCTCGCCAACAGCCAGCGAGCCTGGAAGCTATCCGGATAACAGGCCAACCGAGCGTATCCGTTTAGCTTCTCTCGCTTATGTAAATGGCAACATCTACATGCGATGTTTGTTAAAACCAACCATCTTCAATTTATTGTCAGCGGAAAGCCCGTTCGTCGTGCAAAAAATCCATTATTTACCTATAAATACTATAAACGTTCGCGTTTATGTTTATTTAATATTGCAACAATGTTATTCCGTTTGATTTTCGCTTCCTACGTTCCTCTTGGTTCCACCAAGTTTGCTAGGTTTTTCAACACAACCATTCAACGTAAAGATATCAAATAGAATATTATCTGCATACAAAAGAATTAAATTATTCTTGCGAGGGAAGTTCCTTGTACTTTGTTATTCCTAGTAGTTATAAAGCGTGTGATTAGAATTGACTGATTATCAGTATCGACTCACATTACCTTGGCCTAATTGCCGATAATGTTAATAATATTGCTTATCCGACGTGCAACCGGAAATAATTGCGCAAATAATAGCAGACCGTGATAAAGGGCGAGACACACGAACGGTATGACTGTTATTAAACAAGATTAACCCGTGTTAACAGTCACGTAGTGTGAGACTGCTTCATACTGGGTCTGGCTCGATATACCGGGTGTGTTCTTTCGTGTGACCAGTCGTGCGTTAAGCAGAGCTAAACATGCCGAGGAACGTATTGCTATTTCATTCGTTATGTATAATCAGTAGTATATCTATCAGGGTATGACTAATGTCGCTGGAGAAGTGTCGATACCGAGCTGTCATTTCGCCGAACTAATTGCGAGATAGCGATTGCGGCGTGTTGCCGTACCGGACTGTACGGCCACGATAAAGAATAGATACGTGTAAATAGTAACCGGCAGCATCCGATAACCAGGACTGTGCCGACTTCCTGATGACTCCCCGCTGCGGAATATAAATGAAACTGCCGCACTGCGATTTGTATCAATAAAAAAGAAAGAAAAAAAAAACACGTGCCGATCAAACAGGTGAATAAATACAAAGACATAAATGATATGTCATTTGAAGTAGTATTAATTACGAATTATTTTTTACCTATCTACTATTACACGCGAGTAATTTATAAATCGGAGTAAAAAAATAAAAGGCTATTATTACTAGTAATAAAATCTATTAAACTAAGATTTCTCACGTGTGATCAAGCAATAGTTACTAATTAGCAAAGAGAAAAAAATTAGAATGTCTAAGAGCGTATATATAATCTTTTAAATAAAATTTCCTACATTTTTATACCGAGCGGCGCACAGTCTGGAGCTTCTCCTTTGCGCTTTTCGAGCGTGTGAATTCGAGAAACAATATCCGAAACCTGCCGACCGGTCCAGGATTTATTGAATGAATAAACCAGCGTCAAAATCGGGCTCATTCTCAAGGGCCAGGGACCATGTGTGTGGACACGAAAGGGCGTTTCGCCCGCGCGCGCAGTAGTGAAAGGGAAACGGGCGAGTGAGAAGGAGCGAGAGGGAAGGGGGCAGGAGGACCCGTTCGCCAAGGGCTATAATAACAACTAACGCGAGGTTGCGTTAAACGCCGCATTAGTCACATCCGATAATGATAAAGCAGCGCCAGGAAGTTCGCCGAGCGCCGATATATACAGACCACCGTGCACGCGTGTGCGCGGCGTGACGACGTGTCCGTACACCCGTTATACACCATGTACAAAACGTGCATCGAAAAAGTCACGCATGCAGTCCTGCGAAGAAGATATCACTTTTTCTTTTTTTTCTTTTTTTTTTTCTCATTCTTTTATCATTATACAAAATTCTATATTTTATTTTCATTTTTGCAAAGTTTTCTTCTCAACGAGAGCAGTCCGTTTCTCTAATAATATTCAGATGGTGCGATATCGTATTCGATTATTTTTAATATACGATTATTTAAACACATGTGCATGTTACCTTGATAATTTCACACGTGTTTCCTCGATAAAAATAAAAATATCGATGTCGAATTTTTGCGCGTTTTTCGGGCGCGTTCTTTCATTCCCGCATCCCGGAGTTTCGATAAAAATTACGGGCGTCACGAGCTCGGGTAAAAATCCAGCCGTTCCTGGTTGGCGAGTTGGCGTGCTAATCGACAAAGAGGCAACTGTGTTGTAGCACGAGCCTCGGTTAACCATGAAGGGCTTAACGGTCTCGTCGAGGCGAAGCGATTTAAAGCGGTGGCCGTTCAGTGTCGTGCCACATGCTGCAGCTACGTTTGCGATGATAACAATGATAGCATTGTCTTGTCGCCGAGTTGTCAATGACAAAATGCGCTTTACGAAAAGTATTCCACGCAAAAGCCTCCGCCGCGTGCGAGTTAGAGATACTTGCAAAATTTATTATCAAGAAGATTAAAAGTTAAACGATTTAAAGAAACATCAGTTTTTATGCAATGCCCCATAATTATTTCGATATAATATCTCAATATATTATATTTTAGAAAAATAATAAGATCCGCGTAAAAAAATATCGAGACAACGATAGTTATTGAGCCATTGACAATGTAAACGGTTAATATTTAGTATTACGATCCATACACTTGGGAATTATATACAATTTAACTGTTGGTTTTAACAATTTATATGTTTTTTCTACAGTCAGAACAAATGTAAATATTTCTTCATGTAAACATTCAATTTTCAACGTTCGACGATACAGTATTTATCAAAATTAATTTGAAATACAAGAAGCAATATTTATCTCATAACAATTAAAGTCGAAATTTCATTCCTACTTTTAATCCCACAATTAGAGAGATACTTTTTGATACACTCAGATTTCTTTTGATATTATTTAACCCACAGCTCCTATTTAGAACCACAAAATTCTACCCAAGTCGAATCTTTTCATTGGCTCTCGACCACACTATTAGGAGTTTTACTTCTCTTTTAATATTACTTAATTTATAGCTCCTATTTAAACTCGTCAAATTCCATTGAAAATAAATTTTGCTTCGTTTTTATGTTCTTAAAATTTTCTCCAACTTTTCAAATATCATTTTCACTGAAATTGCTATTTTTGTTACAATATTAAACACTTAAAACTCTTATTATCGGCTACTACAAACATACACATTTGATTTAATATTTAATATTTATAATAAAATATTATCTATTAAATTTTCATTTATCAATATTATTAAAATTTCATTTAACGCAAATACATGAAACACACGAACAACTAATACTTTTTTAATAATTACATAATGAATCTTACATGAAGATAATTCTTATTAGAATGACTTTGTAGACGGCAACTAGCGAAATCTAAGATAAGATCGGCGAGAACACGGCGGAATGCAGGAACGTCAATCGTAACGTTAGCACGATGCATCGCGGCGCGACGTGGTAATTATATAACTCGTCCGCGGCAATTACCAAAGTTTTAATTGCTGTAAGCTGCGAGTGGTCCCGCAATAATGTCATTATTCTCGGCCACTCGCGTGGCCGCCTTAACCGCGAACAGGCAAACGAGAAAAGAGGGGAAGAGAAAGAAATGGAAACCTGAAAACCTGTGCCACTCTTCGTCAAATGTTCCTTCCGATCGCACAACTCCGATCCTTTTTCGTTACGAAGTCGAGAATTAGTGACGAGGTCTTTTTTGCAGCGCAAGCAAATCGAAATAACGAGTTACAAGAGTTTCCATCCTGATAACCCATGATCCAAGAGGATACCCGGCCGCACTGCGATACGATTTAAGGATTAAAGCCCTCTTTTTCTCCGAAGGTTCGCTGTATGAATATGTATTATGACGATGATATAGAGCAGGTGCGAAGTTTTGCGAGGCCTTCTCTGACCTGGGTGAATCGCCCTTAATGGGCACTCTCTCACTATTATCTACGCCCCAAAAAGCCTCAGCGTCCTCTCGCTTGCTCTCTTCCTGCACTTGGACAGAGAGGAGATGGATGCTATAGTGCTTCTGAGCATCAGAGACTAATAGCGACCATATCAGCTGCCCAACTGAGCGCGCCTCGGAAACCGATGCACGCGGCAGCGGCGCCCATACCACGCATGCCGAACCATCGATGATATCGCCGTTGAATTTCACCGGCTCTTATCTATGTCAAAAAGCACTTTCTCTCGCCTTACTCACTCGCATGAATAAATTAGCCCATGCGCGTGACTAAGCGCGAGCTTTTCTCTCAGCTCAGAAAGGGGCTTCGTCGCACCTATAAATTAATCCTAGAGTGCCACATTGGAGCATATTGGATTTTTTAGTTTGTCTTGTCAAATTTATACGTTCGCAACATTAAAGAGGGTTTAGGCTGGACTGTTTATTTTTCTATTTTAAATATATTATCAAAAGTAGACAGAGAGAGAGAGAGAGAGAGAGAGAGAGAGAGAGAGAGATCGACTTGATGAATTATCGATTTAAAGAGACAATACGCGGATAACATTCAAACGAGAATTTTGCGGGAGAATCGGCATCACGTCACGTAAAGTGTGAGCAGGTAGAATAGTCACCTGTAAAGGTGGATAAAGGTAGGCAGTAGTCTGAGTCACGCAAACTCCACGCAAAACCCAGCCAAGTCTCTCTCTCAGACCTCCCTCTCTCGACGACTTGTCATTAATTAGAGACGCCCAGCCCGTCATCTTCATGTCACACGAGAGCCGCGATGATATCGGATATATTTTACCTTGCTAATGCATCCTCGCTAAATTTCTCATTTTATTCGTGGCCTTTAATTCACCAGTTTGTTGTGAGCGCGATTTATATCGAGTTTTAAATGAGAATTGATTTAATCTTTAATGTTTCTTTGTTATTAATCTGTGACATGCAACAGAAATTAAGAAGTATGTCGATATATACATAATTATAGAATATCATGCACGTTAATATTCTTAATCAATATTTTTTTCAATCAATATTCTAAAAATATATAGATCAGAGTCCTCTTAGTAATGAATAATACGAGCAAATAGCGAGCTTTATAAGATTATTACACAAAAAAAAATTTGCTAAATTTTACATATTTTTTTTTTAATATCAAAGTACTAACTGTAAGTAAACATTTACTTATAGTAAATAAATACTTATTTAATAAAAAAAATAACACAATAGTTAAATCAAATTAATGATTCCTGTACTAAATAAATATGCTTACATTTATAAGTAAATATTTTTATTTAAAGCTATTTGTCAAATATTTATTAAAATCTAGTTTTTTTTTTCCCCCAGCGTCTCTCGAGCAAGCACGCGGCAAAATTAAGCTTTCACAATTAAAAAGAATTTACGAAAATGTTTACAATATTTTTAACTACTTATTTATATAAAGCGTTGTATGCGCGCGTATATATATGCAGAACTCAATAATCGCATTTACATAAAGATCGATAGTTGAATCACTGATTAACGTGCGCGCATGGTTTTCACAAACTGACGAGCTTTCGGAGTTGACGCATGAGATCGAATGACGGGCGCAACCCGAAGAAATTAGTATTGCACCCGTGCGTCAACGATAAATATTAAACAGACGATAAAAGCCGCGCGCACGGACAAAGGGCATAATGAAGCGGCGGGAAGCGCGCGAGCAGCTAAACAATAACGGCGAGGGACGAGCGGGGAAAAGGGTCAGCGATGGCCAATTGCGGTAAACAATAAGAAGCGACGAATTGTAATGCATTTTTTTCAGCTTTCGGTCAACCGCAGGAGTGGCCTAGCGTGACATCATGGTTTTTTTTTTTTTTTTTTTTTCAAGCCGCTCATAATAGCGCGCAGCTTTACCGGCTATTACCGCGACTGGCACGCCTCTCTCATCGTTCACTACCATGGTAATACACGATTCTCATCACTCTCTATCTCCCTCTTCTCTCTCTCTCTCTCTCTCTCTCTCTCTCTCTCTCGGTTCTTCTTCTGTTTTCGATTCTACCCTTTACTATGGGTAAGATGTAAATCCTTTCACCGCGAGAGAATCTCGTGAGAATCGCTGAAACTTAACTAATGAGACCAATGCGATCTTTGGGATATTTTACCTCTTTCCCTCCTTCACACAAACGTGATGTAAATATTTTATAATTATCTGTATCATATACATCAGCATATGCGGAAGTTTCATTTACATTTGTAAGAATCACAACCTAGCTCATTAACAAGCGCTTCAACATATGATTTCGATACCTCGACTTACGAAGAACTCTTATTGGAAATACAATATTTTTTTTAATTTCTACTTATTAGAGAAAAGAAATTCTCGCATTGCGGGAAAGAGACTTTATAACTCTAACGCAACTCTAGGAGTAATCCGCGACGGTGCAAATGTTTAAGACCACCGGGCAGAATATTTTAATTGAAAGATCGTCTCTCGACACAAGACAAGGCAGGACTCATGTAATTTCGCGCGAAACGTCTAGAAATATCCGCACGGTCGGTAGGAACCAAAAGTCGGTCGATTTCGTTGTCGCGACGTTGCTAAGAAAAAAATTCTCTCCTTCTCTCTCTCTCTCTCTCTCTCTTTCTCGAGCACGAGCGCTCTTTTTGCACGTTATTATTTCAGCGCTGACAATCGTGTGTTATCGCTTTTCATGACACAGTGCCGGCGAAATTACTGATGCTCGACGAAATAACGAGCAGCTTCTGAGAAAGAGCTGCAGCACGTGAGATCATTACGAAGGAATGAATCGTCACAATCACGCCGTCATTCATTATGTTAACTGCAAATAAAAAGATACGAGTAAGATGATTAAAAGAAGCCCGAGCGTGAGGACGATATGTTCGATGTGGAGCACGTCATTGATATCAGGTCAGTGTGATTGG
>NW_017305397.1:1988770-2001443 GCF_001594115.1 Trachymyrmex septentrionalis | reverse complement strand
GTGAGGACGATATGTTCGATGTGGAGCACGTCATTGATATCAGGTCAGCGTGAAATTTAGAATATTGGCAAATTTCCGCGGGAGATTGTCTAAAATACTTACTCATTGATAAATTTCGAGGTGTTCATTGAAATCAATACTGTATCTGTTCTCTGCTGTTTCCGCTCTCTAATAAAACTTCGAAACTTTGCGCCATTATACATAATACGTTTGAATAACCGATGAATAAAATTATTGAGCACTAAATTTTTTGGATCAGACTTCTTGACGATGCGAATGATTTATAATAATTTACATCATTGAATTGTTAATGATATAACGCGGATAAGATTAACTTCATCGCATAAAAGCAGCTTCATAAGTGCAGAGCGGTGGTGAGAGGGGAAAGGGGGAATAAACGAAACGAATCGGCGTTACTAGCTGGGCGCGATAAATTCTCTCGAACGTAATCCGCGGTGAGACACAAGGCTCTCTACTCACGGTATCTCTACCTCTCTCAAGGTGAATGATGCAAATGCCACTGCGGTCGACGGTCTTTCCATCGGCGCGCGAGAGAGCTCATTGTACCTATCTATTCGCTTCTAGGTAATCTACTAAACAAATGACTATCATTTTCTACGACTCTCACGATTTCAATGGTAATCAACCATCTTTTGTCTTTGCGTCTTGTGAAAAATAGGGAGTTGCCGCGATATCCTTTTACTTTGCGCTTATTAATGAACTCTCGCGATAATGTTTGCTCTCCTAATCGATTATCGCAATGAGCGAATAAATTTGCAATTAATTTTCCTTTAATGTCGTAATATGTTGTAATAACCGACGCGCGTCCGCACACAATGTATCAGTAGCGTTAGAGGGCAATTAATTTCAGCTACGAACGAGCCTTGAAAATGACGGTGGCTTAGGTCTCGGGAGAGCGGAAACCATAAAATCGTTCCGCCTTTGCAAACGGAAAGACCACCCGCATACTCGCCGGCACGGAGACCCACTTAAACACTGGATGAGTAACGTCCCGAAATTGTAACACCTTGACAGCAATCCAGGACGTGGAATATCCGGGCTGAAAAATGCTTGAAAAATCTCGGAATTCGAACTACTTCAAATTTTAGGTTATTCTTCACATTTGTATGTAAGAGAAAGATTATTTAAAATCACTTCCGAGTATCTATTGCATTTTACTTTATCTCGCTCAGATACAAGTTCAGATTTTAAGTAGCGTGTGGTCGACGAAATGTTCACTCACTTGTCTGAATGACGTTCGTTTGCAAGGCTGAGCGGGAGAACCGCGATGAATGCAGCGAGTATAATAAATCGCATCTAACGCAGGACGAGTCGTATTAGCACCACCTTTCTAACTAATGAGACGACCTCGTGCCACACGAGATCCTAATGAACACGTCATTTCCATTTACTCACCGCGCGCTCATATAGAGTATTATACGGAATCCGATCTGGCCCGAAATTAACGTTCGACGAGATGCGACCGATCCTCAAGCTCATTTTCCTTTGCGAGTTAGAATCGATCGTATGACTGAATGGACGGATAGATTTCGATATCATTCAGCAATGACACTTATTATTGAAATCAGGTGACAGGCTCTGAACTCTAAATTTGAAATTATATCTCTCTTTTTGCCATCTAGATTCTGATAAAACGATAAGGCAATTATCTGTTTATGTCAGTGTCTTCAAATTTGTTAAAATCCATTACACAATAAAAAAAATTATCAAATTTTAATAAATATTTGCTTAAGTAGTATTATACATTTACTTACGGTATAAATAAGGTAGAATAAGTATTTATTCAATAAAACAATTATACTTAAATTAAATGGTTCTTGTAAACGAATATAAGTTTACATTTAGTAAGTATTTAGTTATAGTACTACTCAAACAAATATTTATTAAAATTTAATATAATGTTGTTTTCAGTGTATCTTGGACTTAAGTTTTTTCATGTGTACAATTATGAAAATTCTTAAAACTATTACTTGCTCGATGATGTTCGTTTGCAAGGCCAAGCGAAAAGAATCAACATTTATTTAATATACTTGCTCTATCGCATTTGCCTTTTTACATCTATCATTATGACGCAACATTGATTTTATTTTCTCGAATTTGCTAGCTAAGTTTAATTGAACTGAAATTGAACTCTACTTTTCCGAATCTGCGCGCAAACGGCACTGCGGCATGCGTTCGAAACGGACTATCGGGAGTTTGCACTGTAATAACTGAGGCACGTCTCGAGAGCCGTTTCTATCGCAAAATGGCCACGGGGAAGAACATTGCGGTAAGAAGATACGAACGAAGGCAGCAATGAGGGAATTCGCAGGCACCCCCTTCCTATACCGCGAAAGAGTTGCGCGAGGTCGTTCCGACTTCCTTTTTTTTTTTACCCCCCTTCTTTCCTCCGACCGGATGAAAAAGCGAGCAAGAGCGAGGCTTGTTTTGTGTCCGGAGCAGAAGTATCGACGGTCTCGGACTGCAATTTTAGAGGAAGCAAAATGCCAAGTACCCGCGTGAAATCTAATCCCCTCCTCTTATTTGCTGCCTCTTTATTTTTTCATTCCATCCCCGTAAAAATAATATTTTACGATTTTTCTGAAAATTGTCCGATCTTATTGCAGAGCTTCTGAGGCAGTTCTGTCATTTTAAGATCTCTCTTCCATGAGCTCCAGACGAGAGAACCGTGACGGAATCTTCTAAAGGAAAAGACATTGTTGTGCTCTCATCGAACATGGAGTCCAACAAATAAACGAGGATCGCTCGTGAATTTATGTAGCTCGAAATTGAAATGGAAACTCTCATTCGATGATACTTGAACAATCAACATTCCATGAAATATTTCCTTGTCTTCAATATTTTCCAAGGTATTTGCCATTTTGAGAAAATAGAAATACGCATACATCACTTTTACATCCTGCGGAATTCCCTAAAATTTGGTTTCTTTTTTAGCAATTTAATTTATAGTATTTTAATTTAAACTTTTTAAGGGTAATTAAAGATAAACGGATAAACGCGTTAGGAACAAAGAAATTATGCTGCCGTTGATTGTGATTAAGATACGTATTTAGAGAAACGTTTCCCATCTCTTTCCGCTTTTGAAAGGAAAAGGTAGAACTTGCCTCTTCGAGAGGCCTGAAACCGCGTACACGCTATAAATTTCCTGTGCTGTATCGTTTAAAATAGAAACGCTAGTCGAAATAAGAAAAAGAAAAATTACGGGAGAGTTGGCTCATTTTCGTACTTCGATTAAAGGGTTCCCCCCGTCGAATGACTGAAATCTCGAGTCAATCACGGCGCCAATATTTTGCAAAGATTTTTTTACATACTCTACGCTTTGAGCGTTTTATTTTAGTCCTCTCTATCCTTTTTTTTTCCTTTAAAAAGAAAGTCAGAGAAATCGAATTTGATTCGAAGGAATAGTTGACAGCCAAAAAATACCTGAAGACGTCTGCGATTCGATTCGTTTACGATTCACGCTTCGTTATTGGCATTAAATCATGAACAACACTCTGGGGATCCGCGGACGGACCCGACTTCTACAAACAGGTTTGCCTTCGTGCACAACTTTATTTTCTTAGCGAGGTCGATGAGAGTAGATTGAATTTTCTACTAAAACAGGAGTATACGCGCAGCGATTTTCTTATTGAGTGTTAACTATAATAGGCATATGACATTTATCATTGATTCAACAGATTTTATTCTGTTACGTGATTTAAAACCTTATTAGAAATAATAATTTTATTTTATCCGTTAAAATCTGTAGTAATAAAATTATATAATGATATAAAATTTATATTATAATTATGTTAATCATTCAAAACGAGGAAGTGGGACTACTATAATGTCCAAGAACTCATGTTTGGCATTTAGTCATATAATAAAAAACCAATTTCATCATGTAATAAACACGTGCGCGTTTCGGTTATTTTCTAGTCTTTATCAGCGCAATAAAAAAATAGAAATAAATCATCGTAGTCAATTAATTCGATATGTTATTCGTGTATTTTTTGAATTACCTATAATTGAAAAGTTATATGGATGTTAAATTCCAAAAAAAAAGGAAGAGAACGATGAACAGTGCCGACGAGTTGTTCGTTAAGTCCAGCTTAAATGGTTATCACGCGGCTCAACGAGATCGTACGAACGTGACCTACTTGATCCTGCTGCCTATAATGTGTCGTAACGGTAGTGATCGTGCTTGTCGATAGCTCGACCACGATCGATTAATATAAATATACGCATCCCAGCGCAGTTAGATACCGATAGACGGTAGCCGCCGCCAAACCGCATTACAAAAGCGCACATACCCCGTGTCATGGTGAAACTAGAATTATGGTCGACATTGTCCTAGTTTCTAACACCAGAAGACATGAAATTCCCTTCTCCGCTGCAATAATGCACACTACCCACATACGGCGAGTCTTACCTGAATGATTTCTATAAAATAATTGAGAAAGAGAGAGAGAGAGAGAGAGAGAAAAATCTCGTTTATCTCAAATTAAGTATTGCCATGTGTTACTCTAATTCTGGATATTAATCACCGAATGATAGTGATCTACTTGAAAAATTGCGCAAAACAAATAAGTAAAATAAATAATTCAAAATAAATAAAAGTGGAATTAATAGTGAATATAAGTTTACATCTCGATACTCGCGGTATATTAAAATATATATATTTTGCCATTAATTCATGGCATTAATTCGTTGTAGTTTAACGCGCGAGGCTTTCAACGGTTTTCGCATCCTCGCGCATGACACAGCGGTGTTTATAACGCTAGAAAACAATGATGGCGCGCCCGCGTCGCTTTGAAGTTCGTAATGGGTTAGAGTGGATTTGCAATAAATTAGTGCGTATGCGTGTCGGGCGAGATACGACGTATCATCGCCAGTAGCGATGGTCAGGTGTCCGATATTAATTTTCGATCCCTGATCGGAACGTAAAATTATTAATCGACAAACGTTGGAAGGTGCATTGCGGTAGCATTGTTGAAATTGAAGAGAATCTCTACTTGTGACGGAGCTGAAGAATGAACAATCGTCGAGTGGTAAGCGGTTGCCGAGAAGAGGTTGTCGAGAAAAATCGCAACATTTGCGTCCCGTCGGCGAAATTAAAACTCGCACGCATTACATGCACAAAGAGCTTATAAATATTCTGTAACGATACTCCCCGGCTCTGGATTGATTCCCCAATTAAATGTAAATGAGCGACGGGGGTAAACTAGTGGAACGAGTTTTATAATATCCCGGCAGCCTAGAGGGGTGGGAGGAGCTCGTGAAATCCTACCTAAGTAGATAGCACGAGCGCGGCCAATAAATTAATTATTCACCCAATAACCGTTTTGTCTTAGCTCGTGTCCCTCTCTCTCTCTCTCTCTCTCTCTCAAGATTGCCAAGCCTTCCTCTCGCTATGTTATTTATGATTCTATCTGGTATTCATTTTCACTCATTTGTCCCTTTGAAACTTCCTCATCATCGAAGCGAACTTTTACGAATATTTACTGTTTAATATATCCATCTTTTCAATTTGGAAAAAAAAAATATATATATTTATTATCATAATTTATTGAACGATTATTATCTCGTTCTTTTTCTGCCATAATAATTATGTGTATCTTCTTTTAATCGCAACAATTTCTTTCATACAGACAATTCATTTTTATTTAGATATAAAAAGGAGGAAAGCACCATTTACAGCACATTTCACAGAGATTATTCGATCAGAAACCTACAATGTTCTGTTTGTAAAGACGTGTAACCCGTGTAGCAAGAGAAGTCACCGAGACGATGGCGACTTTTCTTTGAACAAGCATTCCCGACCACAATGATCGCAAACATTCCCGTTTCCGTTTTCAGGATGGTTAGTTCTGGGCATTCTTCGGCGTTCACGGTTTACCCTGATATTTATTCTGGCTCATTTGTCCCGCAAGAATCGCCGCGTCATCGAAGGGAAACCCAGAGAGAGAGAGATCCTTTTTTGGATTTACACGCACGGTATAGTCCCCTTGGAGCTCTACGGGGGGTCTCAGGTGTTAACTATAAACGGGACTAGTGGGATTTGACTCTAATGCGATCTCTTGGAATCTGTACGCGTATTCATTTAGATTCCTGACGGATAAATAAAGTTTGGAAAAAAGAAAAAATTTTTTAAATAAATGAGACGTGCCAGTGCGAAACATTGCTATTTCTTAAATTTTGGGGGAGAAAAGGAAAAACTTACTTTCATAAAAGCTATATCACTTCAAAAATTAGACAAAAAATTACATTATAATAACTAAAGGTATGAGCATGTGCAACAAATTTGTAATGAAGTAATTCTAATGTAAAAAACAAAAATCGTGTTGAAGCTATTAAAATTTCACAACGTTATAAATCCAAGTGAAAACGCGAGTCGAAATGTTGCAAGTCCAAGCAAAAATATCAATTGCACATGGATTTATAACGTTTTGAATTGCACTATTCATTTTTCTCTGCTTGTAGCAGCACTTTCCACGTCAAATATTAGTACGTGATAGAACAGCGTAAGTGCTAATATTTGATGAGAAAAGTACTGCTACAATCAATTTTTATAATAAAATGCGTTTTCACAATTTTAATACTTACACCATTTTGCCGTCGTTGGCACATCTCAATTATTATCGATCGATTAATTATAAGTTCTTCGCGCAAATATGAATAGAGAGTTAGAAAATATTGGTATTGTTTCTAACAGCAAAACGATAAAAAATATATTCACTTGTAAATAATGTCTACTACAAAATATTTGAATTTATCAATTTATATGAAATAAGCCCTATGCTATAAACTTACGTTTTCTCAACAAGTTTGAATCGAATATTAGTTTGCACGGAAAGAAAAATCTAAGGAAATAAATAATTGTATCAACGAATGAAGCAGATATATATCGATGAAAGAATTCACTGAGAATTACTCACAAGGAGCATTCAAAAAAGAAGTTTCAAAATCCAAATACTTAGTGTTTTGTTTTATTGAAAAAGTTTAAAGTTAAAATTAAAACAACTTTAAATATTTAAAAAATAGAGACAAGAATAGAACATTTTATAGAATATCTTAAAATTAAACACTTCTTTTTTGAGTCAAGACAAAAAGTAATATCGAAGTAATAACGGTTTAGTAACGATAGTCACAATAATCATTCCAGTTAAGTGAACATTTGTCACCGAAACAAAAAAATGACGAAAGGAACGAGTAGAATTTGCATAATATCATCGTCGCCGGACGGATGCAACTTTAAAAATTGTGCGATTACGTCAAACGTTCGATAATTTGGATGCAATGCAACGCGATGCAACGCGACATGACGCGACACGAGACGAATGCGTCACGCGGGAAAGATATAAATTTCATCGCGTGGGCAATATCGTTGTGTCGCTACAATTGGTGCATAATGAGAGAAAGGATGTGCTCAGGCAACCTTAACTTGGTGACGACGACCTCGTTTGCAGCCGAGAGAAATCATTTCAGTCATTTTCAAATTCGAGTCGAAAAAATAAATAATTAATATTGCATTTGAATTCGCTCCTTGGTAGAAATATATACAGTTTTCCTAAACACCTACACTGAGAGAAAAATGTCCAAGTATTGCGAAGCAAATGTTACTTACGAAATTTGATTGTAATGAAGAAATATACATTTCTGTGAAATATATTTCATTAATTGCAAAAAAATAAAATAGACGGTTTATTTGCCAGGAGAGAGAATAACATTTTATTTCGTTCGTATATTTAAATAAATATTTATTTCACTGACAATATATTTTTAGGCATCTTTTTTTCTCAGTGTATTCACTATCTAATATTACTACTGTATTGTCATTAGTTGCGCCAATACTGAGTAGGAAATGGACAAAAACTCGATAGAGTTTTATTCTTTCCATTTCATGAGCAGTTGGCTTGCTTATTAATCAATGTCCATTATTTATTGTGTTCCTATTCAGTAAATGGATTCAAATTTTATGTAGTAACTGCAAACAAAGTGTTACATCCTGATTGGACATCCTAAGTAGTTTTCCTTCTCAGTTACTAGACAGAAGTTGGTATAACTGTTTAGTAACTGCTCAAAAAATGCATGAAATTTACCAGGGCTCTTACTCTATTCTAATACATCTTGCATGAAGACTGTCTCTACAGCTTTGAAAAGTAGGTATAATGCACAATTAATAATTCTTAATACATGTACTTTTAATCAATAAAATAAATAAATCTAATTACGATGCGTAACAAGAAATAATTTTTATTCTAAAATGATATTTGCAAAGAATAAATTTATCGATTAATCCTCTATGCCGTTTTCGGTCAAAATCGACATATTTGTGGTTAAGAACAGACCCAGAATAATTTAATTAAAATAGAATGATCTCGCGCTGCAAACTCGATCTCAATCTGCGAATTCGCTCGCAGCTTTTCCCACGTTGAATGAACAGGCAGAAAAACAATTAGTAGGGATCTTGGGACAAGAGAGTGTAGGTAGCGCAGTGGAGAGATCGTATCACATGGCCATCTTGGTACTAACGGTCTATATGGTATTATCCCTCTGCAAAAGGACAATCCTCGATTTATGCCTCGACAAGTAAAAGGACTGAAGATCTGGAGAATACAAAAACTGCTCGAATGCGAATGCTAACGCCTGAACCTACAATAATGGTACTACCCAATAAATCTTGCGAGTGTCAAATAAACTTCTTTGCTTGACACTAGTTCCAAACGGATTCAAATTCTTTGTAAAATTCATTTTAAAGGAGTACGTATACGTAGTATATAAATTCACACAGAATCATACAAACACTTGAGATCCAGCTAAACAGCATTGATTTCTATAAATTGTGTTCTCACATATACGATGGTATTCTCATATATACATCTTATAAGATATTACATTGTTTGTCTTGATGTTGTGCCGAAATATTTCAAAAATTTTGAAATAAAAGCTCCGTTGCAAAAAAGATTTTTCTCTTTTATCACGTAGCAACCGAATTAATCACACTTCACATCATTTTCGTTGCAGCACGACGAAGAAGAACAATAAAAAATGCTGAACATTCAGAATTGTAAGAAATGTTAGACATTCATTCTGATCTAAAGATTCTCAAAGATTCACGGTATCTCATCAATCTCCCGTTTTACGTCGAACGATAGCACGACACGGCGTAAAATCGCCGATCGGATGCGATCTGGTGCGATCGGATGAGATGCGACGCGCGTGACACCGCGTTTTCTCTTTTTTCAACCTCCACCACGGTTTAGGTCGAGCTACCTGATATGGGGAAGAAAAGCAGCGAAGTCTCTTCCCACGAGTGCTAGACGACGGTACTTGATTGGCAAACAATTAGCGGCCACGATGTCGGAAAGGAGGGGACGATGAGGATGATGATGGGGACGAGGGACGACAACGACGAAGAGAACCGAACGCGGAATAGGTATGTATCACGCGAGCATCTTTGACCGGCGTCACGCATCCTCCTTACAACCCTCTCTCTCTCTTATCTCTCTCTTTCTCTCCACCTCCTTGGCAAGTCGCTCGCTCGCCAATATCTTTACAATGAGAACAATACCGTAGTTCTTCCGCCGAAGCGAACAGACAAAGGGCATTCCTGGGACAAAACCATTGTCACCATCGTCACCATCGTCGTCATCAAACTCCAGAGAATCCTACGAGCATGTTAAAATGTTCCGTATAAAGCACAGAACAGGAATTATAAGCGAATTCCTTTATCTGCACTCTTTGCACTATTTTCATTAATATCTAAAAGCTAACCCGTGAAGAGATGCATGTTCTATTACGTTATATGATATAAAAAGACAAAACAAGATAGAGTGAAATGTTGTAAAACTTCTGAAGCAAGCTTATCAATTAAAAATAAGATAATAAATATCATAAACTACTTATAAAAAGTAATAGATTGGAATTATATGCCCAATTATACAATGAGAAAAAAGTTCTAGTAATGGTAACAAAAATGAGAATTATTCACAGGTAGCCCATTATTAATGAATTTATATTTTGTTAAATAGCAAAATATAATATTTTTCTATTAGATAAAGCAAAATTTAGTAATAAACCTTTTGATTTAATAGTACAATTTTTGTTAGTTACTTACATTTTATAAATAACAATTGGATTGCAATTACAAAATCACTTTTATTTTGGTAATTTCAACAAAATATTAATTAAAATATCTATTATGGAATAGAACGAAGAGTGTTTCACAAAGTTCTTGGAGGTGACAACTCTATAAAACTAGCGGGACTAAATCAATAGAATCAAATCAGACTTATCGTAATTTTTAGTACTCATTCTATACTAAATTGTAACATTAATGATAATTTTATATCGCGTACCATTTCGAAAAAAATCGTGGCCCCTTAATATTAAGCTAGTGAGACCAATTTAAAATAAAAGAAAATAAGAAAGACAATATCAGAAATCAATAGAATTGAATTTGTACTATTTTGTTATACTGCTGAAAACAATTCTATGTGTCATTTCCAAGAAAACAGCAGCGCTGCTGATTTAATATTTAAGCTGGTAAGACTATAAAAAAAACTCAAGGACAAAAATTAGCACCATTGATTTTGTACTAATTTGTATGTACCATTGAAAGTTGGTTTTTATATGTTTTCTCTTCAAAATGACTTTATTGGTATATACTTACAATCTATGAGACTTTTCACATTAAATCGGAAACTTTTGAAACATCGTAATTTAATTTTTTTTTTAATTTGCATACTCTACAAATAAAAATATGAGACACGTGTTTCGCGAAAAAAAAGTGAGATTTTTTGTAAAATTGATGCTCGTAAAAGTTGAAAAAATTTATTTTAAAAAACATCGCTCATGCGAATATTCAAATTATTATATCGCCGAGAAACTATTAATCATACAAAGAATACAAGACACTAATTTTAAAGATCTTCAATTGTTCTATGAATTCTATGAATAGATTATTTTTAATTTATTTTTAATTTTTATATAAATAAATCATTTTTTCATCATCAACTCACCAATTTTAAAATTTCGTAAAAATATCATATTCCCATTTCAATTATAAAGTAACCTTGAAAATTTCAAAATGAAACTCGAATAGACTGTATAGTTGAAAAATTCAAGTTTCATTTTGAAATTTTCAGAGTTACTTCTTATTGAAATGGGAATATATTTTTGCAAAATTTTTTAATTGATGAGCTGATGATGGAAAATGTTCGTAAAAATTGTAAACCAATGGAAAATGATTTATTTAGATAAAAATGATAAATTAAAAATAATCTATCCATAGATTAATTTAAGATCTTTAAAATCGGACTTTTAATTTCGGAACATTTTGCATTTTTTTTGTACGACTAATGATCTCGACGATATAATAATTTGAATTTATAATAGTTTGCATAAGCGACGTTTTTTTAGGAATTTCTGCAACTTATAATCATTTTACAAAAAAAATTTTTTTTTGCAAAACTATATAGAATATGTTAGCGAATTTTAAAAAAAATTAAATGATAATGTTTCAAAGGTGCCCAATTTAACGTGGAAACGCCTCATACATTGTAAGTGTATACCAATAAAGTCATTTTGAAGAAAAAACATGTAAAATATTAACTAACTTTTAATGGTACAAATTAGTACAAATTCTCAAAATTGTATTAATTTTTGCCCTTGAGCTGTTTTTTAAGGTCTTACCAACTTAAATATTAAATTCACAGCGCCACTGTTTTTTTGAAAATGACATAATATAGAATTGTTTTTGGCAGTACAAAATAGTACAAATTCAACCCTATTAATTTCTAATATTATTTTTCTTCCTATCTTTTTAACTTTATTTTGAATTAGTTCTGCCTGCTTAATATTAAGTTGGCACACGGTACAAAATTATCATTAATGGTACAATTTAGTACAAAATGAGTACTACAAATTCCGAAAAGTCCGATTTGATTCTGTTGATGTGATCTCGCTGGCTTTATAGAGCTAGAGATAATGTTTTTTTTTCTCATAAGAGAAATTCGACGTCTATACAAAGCGGGGATTTGAGGGATCAATTTCGTGCATTTTTTACCACATCATCATGATCAATCATAGCAAGAACCATTTTTTTTTTTAGTGCGGTTAACGATTGGTCTAATACTCTTACTCTTATCAAACTAAAGAAAATTCCAAAACGTCAAATTTTACTCTGTAAAGTTATCGCTACGAAATAAACGCGTCACGTTCGCTTCGAGAGCTACGTGTTTTAATGTAAGGTTTTGAATTTCATGTGTATATAAGCACAGATCTATCGAGATCTCGAACCTTCACAGAGTCTCTCGTCCTCCGCGTCTGCTGCTCTCCTCCTTTCGCTTCCCTTCCATCTCTCTCTTCCTGCCCTTTTTTACTTTTCGTTTCCCAAAACTACGCTCCGTTACGTCCGTTATTTTCGAGAACTTCGAATCGCATTCTTTTTAATTGGTGGGACGCGTTTCGTTGCGCACGAACGTACAAACTCGTGTATTTTTTGTTTCTTCTCTGTATATTCCTCTTCGATAGTCGAACGGCTTTTTCTACGGCGTTTTTCGACATTTCGTGTAAATTCCAGCAACATCATTCCTTTGTCATGGCAGTAACCACCGTCGGCAGGGTGTAACGCGATTCTAGTATCCGAGCCAATGTCGCCACGAATCGA
>NW_017305397.1:1985007-1988670 GCF_001594115.1 Trachymyrmex septentrionalis | reverse complement strand
AAAAAAAAAAAAAAAAAAAAAGTTCTAGACCCGCGCGTAACTTTTTTTTGTCAAAGAGTGTATAAGAAATAGAAAAGCATTCGGCAGCAGTGTTGCATTGTACGAAAAGCTCGCGAATGACGATCGATTGAATTTCTCCGTCCTGTTAGCGACCGACCGATTAATCGAGGCTCTGGACGAGACGACTGATCTCGCGCGTGAGTTATCCAATTTCTATTTCTCGCGCGATCTCTTATCGTGAAAGTCTCGGCTTTCGAGAAACAATCATTCGATGTATATTCTTTAACGCGAAAGAAGTTATCCTGGCTCTTAAAACTCTTTATATATTCTACAAAGTGCGGCAACGAGGTGCACGCGGATTGTTTAGCAAATCGTTTTCACGCCGAGTCGCAATCGATGAGAATCGCGCGAGAAACGTGGGACACGATCGTCTTTAGAGCTACTTGACAGTCCCACGAAACGATCGATCCCCTGGTTCGACACTTCGCGACGAAACGCGTGCACGTGGTGGAGATAGAGAGCGCGTGTGTGTCCCCGACATTCCGGTGAAATGCGTTTAAACCGCCGCGACGAATCGTTAACGGGCTTCTAATCGCCGCGCATTACTGCAGGTGGCACCTCCGAGTAACGATCGTACGAACTCGGAATAATTATTATGCTTTTCTCACCCAAGGAGGTCAGGTATTGCGAGATTGGCAATATTCGTTGGCGAGCGCTACACGCGTGTCTTGACACGCACAACATATTTTAAACGTAGAAACTATTTCTCTGGGCGACTAAATGCTATTCTAATGCACCGAGAGGAATGTTTGATATGTATAACTAAACACAGAAATCTGATGATGCCAATTGGAAATAATAGAATATGGAGCAACTATTTATGTGGTTGCTCGAACCATAGTACAACGATTAGGCCAGCTTACGTTACAGCGATGACGGCATTTCACATATTTTTGTAAGCGTGGTGAGTCGCTTTTGCTTTTTAAAATTGCAATTTAATTTATAGCATGATGTAACAAGAAATTAACTCTTATTAATGATTTAATTTTTATTATTATACGTCATGCTTTATAACGTCACGATTGACGCAACTACATGTGGATATATAACTTATCCATGGTAAATGAATCCCCAAACAAGTTTTGATTGTCATAGCCAGATCGTGCCTAACTGCATTAATGTAGTTGACACATCAAAGTAAATATAAATCGTATCAAACATACACACTCCTATCACATAAAGATAATTAGGATGATGTTTCTATATTGCTCACAACTAAACATTTTTAGTTATGTCAACTATATCTTTTTTTTTCCCGTGAAGGTTTGTTACTGGCGTAAAAATTATTTATTAATACGCGACTAATTAAACCGTTGGTTATTACGCTAATATTAATTAAAAATATCGCCATAATTGGCCACGATGTGAATGAGAAATGCACGAAGCTGGTTTCTAACCTTCCTCACTTTGTACAAGTGGAATCAAATTTATCTTTATACGAGAAGACACGCCATCTCTGAGAGCTCCGCGAAATATTCCTCATTCTGCCATAATAGATTATTTTGTTGAAACTAAACAAACGAAAATTGATATCTGTAATTGTAATCTGACTTTATATTATGTATAAAATATGTGTAAACAAATAAAATTGTATTGTTAAATCGAAAGATTTTACTTATCAAATTTTGCTTATCTAACAAAAAGTATTACCTTCCGCTATTTTAACAAAACTATCCATTAATCGGCTACTACCGAATAATTTTCTTTCTTTTTTTTTTTTTACCGTTATTAATATAATTTTTTTCCTAGTAGTAGTATATTAGATGTCGCATTTGTAACAGCAGTAATTTTTTAATATTAAAATTAATTATTTATACCTTGTAATGTTACGTTTTTTTCAATTAATGTACTACAATTGGTGTGAGCTATCATAAATTGCATGACTTTCGAAACGAGCAAATAGATAAATAATTGCAAGCCCCATGCAATATGTTAGATCTAGTTAGCGCAGCTAACGATTCGGAAGTGCTGTTTGCCGTGAGATTTCGAGCGAGACTCGCTTCGCGCCCCATACCCGTGTCGGAGCGGAGGTAAGCGTACGAGAGAGAGTTCGCCGAGACACGCTCGTTGTCGGAAATAACGACATAATGACATGGTAGAGGATGAGTGCCCCAGGTAGGTAAATCCAAGACGCAGGCACGGCATAGCTAGAGAGAAAGAGAAAGGAGGATCGGGAGAGACAGGGAGGGAGAGAAAACCAGACCGGGATATATCCAGCGTGCGAGAGGAGAAAGAGGAACGAGGGGGAGAAGGTGGAGGGGGATCATCGGCGTGTCTCGGTAGTATCCCTGACCATCGCCGGTGGTTCATCAACTCCGAGGAGTTGAAGAGACCTTAATAGGCTCTCCTCCGCTAGAGTCTGGACCATGTCATGCACCCTTTTACCTCGCGTCTCGACCTGATTTCGCACGTGATTCTCGCTGCTGAACTGTCAGTTGCGATTCGGCCGGATTTATTAATCATGGCGTACGCCCCGAATTTGCATAATGAAATAAAAAATGCACTCGTGTATACATATTCTGGTAAAGACTCGAGAAACAGATGTAATTCTGACGAATTCAAATGCTCGTAGATATGTTATGTATAAGTTATATTTTTGCATCAGGCGCGAAAAGATGAATTTTACTAAAGGTTTAGCAGATTTGAAAATAATTTTGTCAGATTATCAAAATAATGATGTACACGCTGAAATATCTGCTTAATTTTGAAATATTAATAAATAAAATTTAAAAAATTGATATATTTGATATTTAAAATATTAATAATGTTTTATTCCTGTCTGCATTTTTTTAAACACTTGAAGATGTCACGGTGTAGAAATCTCAAGCATAATAAGCAATGCTACAAAGAGTTTTGATATTCCCCAACAACTTAGCTTGAGTATCTTACATAATTACTTTTGATAGTCCAATAAAATTATTTTCAGATCCGTTAACTAACTAAATTTCAAATACTTGAGCAAAAAAAAAAAAAGCGTTCTTTCCGTGTAGAATTCAATCTACATAATCGAAGATTGAAAATTAGACTTGACGAAATTGATATTGATATGATTTTTATCATAAACTGTGTGTGCGATATTCGCAATTGTAAAAATCATATAATACCAACGTGTGTGCTTTCTTTCCACAAAATGTGTAATTGTCTTCACTCTCATTCTCTATAAACGTGCCGATTGCACGATATTCTGTCATTTCTCTAATTATTGACCTTTGATAGACGCGCGGACCACGCGCAATCGCAATAACTTTAATAGCGCTTTATCGCGTTAACGACCGGTATAAATCGCCAGCGGATATATATTGATACAACGCGAAATTCCATGGTAAATGAAACAACGGCGAAATTGAGTGGTCAACGCGCCGACGCACATTACCGCGATAATTCCCAATAATTTATCATCGCCGCGCGTTGCGCGTCGCACACCCCTTCGCCATGTAATCGTCAGAGTCGCCGTTGCATCCCCGCCGCCGCCGCCGCCGTCGCCGCATTTCGAACACGTCACGAAGAATTGAACGACGTCGCGCGCGCGATTTGCGTCGCGGTGTTTATCGGCCGTAAAGAATCGACGGGGCCGCTCTTCTCTCTCTCTCTCTCTCTCTCTCT
>NW_017305397.1:1981037-1984907 GCF_001594115.1 Trachymyrmex septentrionalis | reverse complement strand
CTCTCTCTCTCTCTCTCTCTCTCTCTCTCTCTCTCTCTCTCTCTCTCAATGTGAGATTCACGCGCCGTGGAATCGCGCACAAAGCGCAACGCGGCCCGCGAGAGATCGCAACGGCGGCCGCACCGCGTCATGCTCTCTTTAACATCGAATCGGCCCAATTTTGTCCACTATTTAGCGACGCCATGCTTCGCCGCAGCCGAATTAGCCGAAGCACGCTCGCACGAATCGATAACCGCGTTTCGCGGCTCTAATCCTTCCGCATATTGTATTTCTTTCATACTCTCTAAATCTGTATCAGCGGATAATCAGCTGGTATCAGCGTGAAGTATGCCACTGGTAATCAGCGAATGAAATGTGAGATCCTTAACCTACCTAATCTTTATTATGCGATCTAACTAGCTTCGTTTTAGTGCACGAATTCAACGAATGCGGTGGAATTGGAAGAATGAAAGGAACGTGCAAATATTAGTATTTTGGTTATATAATATTTTTCCTCCTTTTAGTTGAATTTCACTGGATAATTAGTGACTATCGATTATATTGATTCGGATTTAGAAAGTATACAAGTGTAATAAAGCCGTGATTGTACGAAAAGAATGGCTCTGTTGAAAAATATTTCAAAATTTAGCTAGACATAAAAATAATTTTATTAGACGATCGAAATAAAAACTGATTCGAGCTGAATGCTAGAATGTGTGAAAACTTTTTTGCAGTATCGCTCGCATCATGCTCAAGTTTCCTGCATAATTGTTTCGACACAGTCCAACAAAATTATCTTCAGAGCCTTATTACATCTATTTAAATCTTCAGATAGGTACTTCAACAAAATTGTTTTCTTTTCCCGTGCGTACGAAAGATTAATCCTTCATTTTTATGACTTTCCCGCATTATTATTCTATACGTTTTCGACGACTTGAGAAGACGACGTGATCCTCTGATATTCCCAAAGCAAATTATAAAGTTGCGCGCGCGCGTAAGAGTGAGAGAGAGAATATACACGTGTGCGAGCGAGGCTGCAAATATAAATCGTGAATCCAATTTGCGGACACCATAAATCAATAGCGTGATCACGATCCGGCTAGGAAGGCATGAAACAGCCTGACAGAGTCAGATCAGGGTCCAGGTCCGGACAAAAGACGCGGTTACGGACGCATCGCCGTCGAGAACAAGAGTAACGGCGCGATGGTCAATTAATGTTCGAGGCATGCCAAATTTTAAATGAAAATAAGTGTACGCTGGGTAAAAAAAATTGTTCATTAGAATTGTTCACTTGAAATTAATTCAAGTTCGTCTGTATCTCTCTCGATGGAGAATATGTGTGTGTATTTAAATTAAAAACAAAGTATATTTAACTTAAACACATGCACACTTCGAAGAAGACGAAAGAAACAGAGCGATTAAAATAATTTATTTGATATTTATCTGAATTTATATTTGATATATTTAAATAATATCAAATAAATAATTAATTTACTTAATGAAACCAAGTTTTTTTTGTTCTCAGTAAGAAAAGTGTAACCGAACTCACCATAGAAACGGGGATAGGTCCTCCGGCTCCGTTGGGGTACGGATACGGCGAGACGAGGTAGCCCATGTTGAACGAGGAAGTGTGCGGTGTCGGGTCCACCTTTCCTATTTTGGAAACAAACGAAGGTATGATTATAATCGCAGATCTTTCTACTAATAACTATTATACAAACTATTAGTCGAGAATTAAGTAACACTTATTGTAATGTATTTTCTTTTACTTTCCGTTTTCTATTATACTTTGACAACAGAATTTCAATAGAGTATTATAAAATAATCACGTTTACAGTAAAAAATAATATTCTTATTGATCGTAAAATAATAACTTTAATCGCACTTTAATTTTTGTATAAAAAATAAAAATAATCGAACTCTGAAAAATGTGTGACAGCAACGTTGTCGTACAATATTTATATCAATTAAACAGCATACGAATTTTAGATTGCAGATTAGTCAGACGTTAAACAGACCGCAGACGAAGAAATATTTTTTTCAATGGCACAGCCTGCACGCGAACCAAATTGTAGAAAGTAAAAAGGAGTTCCGAAAGAAAGACCGACAGCCGACAGTTGTACGACAATTTGGGGTTCGTGCAACACTGGCCTTAATTATATGTTCCCTATTCAAATCGCTTTTGTTTTTCTTTTACACGATAGTTTGCCGAAAAATATAAGACTACGTGGTATTTATTTTATCTAGGTTTTTTTATTTCGACCTGCCAATTCGCACCTGCTCGATTTTCTTACGTATATAACACATTTTTCGCAACTTTATATACAAATATTCAAGATGTAATTGAAATTGATATTTATTGAAATCAATAGTCCTTTTGTTCTCATCAATTTTAAAAATATATATAATTTTTTGACGTGATAAATCTAAAGAGCGATTGCGTTTCACCTCCATTATAAGTTCGTTTAAAGTCGTTGGAGGTGTCGCATTCGCAATTTCATGTCGCATTTTAATCGAGTTAATAACGTCCGTTTGATCCGCGTGGTAGATATAATTTTTTTCCACCCTAAACGTCCGTATAAATATTACATCTGCATTAAAACCAGTCTTCGGTTAATAGGATTCAATGCCGTTCGCGTAGAGAAGACCGATCTTGGCGAGCATGCGAAAACCTGCTCCAAAGATTCAGAGGCGATATCAATCGTCTATCGTTACGGCTAATCCTTAAGACGAGAAATGGATGCTGCGATCGGAGAATCTCCTTTTGGGCTTATCCTTCCGCGCGAAACTGAATCGTCGTCCTGAAACGACAGAGAAATACACACGAAGAATTCATTCCACGATCATCCTGATCATCCTGAAGCTGCGTGCTTCCGTCCAAGATCATCTCCGTAATCAAAATTCCGTCCTTGCGAAATCGGCCAAATTCTTTTGTTCATTTCGTGAAACTTGATCGTTTCGACTGAATCGAAGTAGGTACAACCTATTCAAATCAATAGCGATTGTCTGCCAATCTAGCCAGCGAATACAAGACTTAAGGTCGCAGCACAGACCTTTGCCACAATCTTGCTTTAAGAATAAACCTTTAAGATTAAACAGTAAACAGTAAAGCCGAAAGAAATGATGAAATATATCTTAAAGCGAAGGTTGTAGGCCTAATACTGCACAACGCATAAAGCGTAGAAGAATCAACCAATCAGAATCTTTCATTTCATATTCTGATTTATTCTCTTATATGCCTTATACGTGATGCAGCATTAGACTTAGTCCACAACCTTGTTTTAAGGTAAGAAATTGATCAATCACAGTCAATTAGAGAAAAATGAGAAAAATAATCAACTGCGATTGGTCAACGTCATACAGCGCGTTATGCAAAAGTTTGTGCTACGGCCTTTAAGATTTTTAAGCATCTTTAAGTAGTCAATGAGAGGCGTAATACAAATACTCGTAAGCTTTACAGATGTAATAGGATCATGTTCTCTTTCCTCCAATGATATTTGCGAAGCTGAAATTACTGCGCAAAAATTTCAATGAATATGCGGAAAATAAGATTCTCTTTTGCGCAATGCTTGATACTACAAACATTCCGGGGAAATTAATTGATATTTTATTCTACTTCCATTCTCCATAATTAATAAAAACGAGTATTGTCGAACGTTAAAAAACATTTTCATATCAAAAATATTTAAATATTTATTTTAAAATACATATTTATTTTATAATACATGATGAAAGCAAGACTTGAAATGCGAATGGATATCGCACTTCCGAATCTAATACGAACAATTACAGTGTCTTCAGAACATTTTTGTGCGCCACACGTTGTGCGCATGTGTCACTTTTCTTAAATTTATCAAAACTAAGGCGTCCTATATGAATCTTACTGTTTCA
>NW_017305397.1:1964463-1980937 GCF_001594115.1 Trachymyrmex septentrionalis | reverse complement strand
AACTAAGGCGTCCTATATGAATCTTATTGTTTCACTTCTTCTTCTTCTAAACATTCGTATTGTACGATTATTATTTTAATTGAAATAGATGATCAACGAATAGGATATATTTAATTGATACTTTGGCAACTGGAGAGGCGCTTGCTCGCAGTCGTCTCGCGATCGCTCCAATAACGAGTCCATGAAAGAGTTAATTCTTCGTGCTGGACCTACGCGATCCCGATCGTCGCGCGAGACGTAGGACCATTGACCTTTCCCTTCGAGTGAAGAGGCACGAGACGCACACAGCACAGCACACTCCGTTCGTCGTTCCGTAGTTATTAAGACGCGAACGCTTCTGCCGCGCGTACACGCTTCGATGCAATTCACACGAACGCGCGGACGATTAAATTGTCAGCTACGCGACTCTATAAATAACGCAACGCAGCGCCGCATACCACCGAGTCGAGTCCCGCGATTCTCGTTTTATCAACGCCCGTGAGTCTGCCGATGGAAAGCTCTCGCGAGAGCTGGTTTTATCGAGATTCCCGCAGCGAAACGCTTGACGGATTTTGTGCGAAATTATTGTGGCAGAGAGGCAGAGAGAGAGAGAGAGAGAGAGAGAGAGAGAGAGAGAGAGAGAGAGAGAAAACTGTAGCGATATCAAGCGTTAGAATATCAAAGTAATAACAATAATATCATGTAGTCAACGCAAGATTTATCATAATACACCGCAGAAGTCAGAAAAAATAGAAAGAGTGGGGATAATTTTCCTGCAACTACTCTGTTACATGTTATATTAATATTGTGTTATGATTTCAGTTTCTTAATATGTTAATATCAATAAAATTATTGTGAGTGAATCGACTTGTACACTGTAATAAGTAACGCCATCATAAATTATAATCTACACAAAATGATCACTGTAGGGCGTAAAAGACTTAGTGGTTTAGTTATTTCGTGATACATACGTGTAGTGGAATAGTAAAGCATGTTGTATAGCAAAATACAAGTGCTTCGCTTTCGTACTCTCTTGGTTTAATTTGTTGTCTTGTATATCCCACCTGTCTGGGATATACGGCATTTTTAGCGAGCGGGATTTATGCCCAAAGTATACAAAGTATTGAATAGCAGATTGAATTCAGTGCACTAAACGCATTAAATGCAATAAACATGCATTATATGAAGTATGTAACCCTCGTGTCGTAACACTTGTAATATATTGTTACAAGGAAGATTGTAATTATTATTGATTATTTCGTATACATATTTACCATTCTTATTCTTTAATAAAACTTTATAAACACATTTTATAAATTATTGTGTCATTTTATTGTCTCATTTATATGCATTATTTGTAAATTTTTCGTGAGCCGTACATCCCCCCCCCCCCCCCCCGCCTATGAGCAGCTCCACCCCTGTGAGATATACGGCAAAAATGCAAAGGTTTCAAAAAGTTTATTTTTTAATATGAAAAGTAAATATTCCGGATTTCTAATATTTTTTTCATAGTAGCAGACAGTACAAAGTTTTTATCGATATAGTTCGTTTACTTTAAACATAGTAAATAATACTTAATAAATTAAGTTTTTGATAGATGCGGCGTATATACCCCTTAATTCGTTCTTTAATATATAATAACCAAAAAAAAATCCTTACATCGCCAGTATTAAAAAATTGCAATCACAAATTAATTCTCTCTAAATCTAAAAAGTCAATTTACACCAACATGTGCAATGGCTGACAAATATCTCGCTTAAGCTACATTAGTTTGTCGAATTTGATTACGGTATTACGCTAAATATCGCTTTTAAATTCAAATCATCCCGTCACCTTTGGTACATTAACGTCCTCGAAGCCAAACCGAACGCGACCGCAGTATCAAAGTACGGAAGCTGTTAGCGATTAAAGCAATAAACACTTGGAGGAGTTTAAGAAATGAGAATGGCGTAGCACAATTACATATCGATGCGGATTCTTGGAGATAGAAGACGCGCCATCGGTCGCATTTCGTCGCCTCGGAAGGAACCGTGTAAAAGCGTGCAAAAGGGAACTGCTTGTCTAGCGTTTAGCTGTAATTTCAGCCGCGTTCCTCTCGCATTCACTCGCTACCGCCGAATGCATATCTCCTGGGCGCACATGTGCGCGCCACACTCCTCGCGCCCGAAGTTTATTACCAGTTCGTCTCTCCTTTCCCTTCCGCCCTTCCGCCCGTCCCACCCCCTTCCCTTCATGATCGGGCGCGACGCGACGCGTACTATCGGCCTTCCAACCGGCGCTACACCAATTCAAAGTACGTGCACTCGATCTCTCTCCTCGTTCTCCATCCTCCTTTCGTCCTTCTCTCTTTCGCTCCTCTCCCGCGGAGAGAGTTTGTTTACTTCGCAGTCTTGTTGGAATAATACCCCGGCAAGGTAATTATAGATACCCGGAGCCTCACAATGCGACTCCGACACACGTTTACAACCGAAGACACACACCCGCGAATATTTCTCGGTACTGATATACGCGCGGCGGCAGTTGACAATGAAAATCTCGACACCCGATACGAACACCCACCTCGAGTTCTTTAGCGAGCGAAAACAGGATCCGTCTTAATCGAAAATCACGCATCCTCTATCACGTAACGCAATTCGTGCAAATGTTCCGTTCATTTAATAATGCGAAGAATTTCCATTAAAGTAATCCTATAATATATTCGAATTTCGAAAACGAATTTTATTTTCAAAGATAAAATTCAATCAACTTCATTGCCACACTTAACAAAGGAATAATTCCATAGGGCGTGAAATTTCTTTTCTCCCAATACTTTCGGTCGTGTAGAAGAAACGTTTTTATTTTTTCGTTCGTAACGTCGAAAATACTGTCAAGTCACATGAATTTGTCGTGAAATCCGTAACATCGATGAGAAAGCACGCATGAGAGAATTTGAAGAGAATATTAATTTATGAAACGTACGTAATAAAAGTACGTAGTTGTATGGATTCTTGAACAATATTCCAAGTTATCTGTGATTCCGCATCGATGATTCCTAGAAAGGCCCATCAGAACGCAGAAGCCAAAGAGCGGAAGCTGTGAAGAGATTATTACTGGGCTCGGTTTCTCGAAGCGCTCTCGATCCCCCGCCGAGTGCTTGCGGGCATTGTTTTATGCCTGAGGATTGTTTTCGTTTGACGAAAAGCAACGAGCAATTTTTTTTTATCACGCGTATACCTTCGTAGAAAAGAAGATCGATTGAATATTTCGCGTGCGTACTGAGACAAGGTATAATGATGGAGTTTATCGGGGAAACAGAACCTGTAAAAGTGGAATTCTATTTCGATATGTAACGTCCCAAATAATGAGATTTCGTATATAAATATTCTTCCAACAGTTGCATAACAATTCGCATCATATGGAAGGCGTGCAGAGGATAAAACAAAAAAATGACAAAATATGACATAAAGGTAATATATTGTTACTTTATATTAAAATGGGAAAAACAAAAAAAAAAAAAAAAGAAAGCATACTTGTCAGTTACTGTCTCTTGCATTATTTCGATTCTCGAACGAGATCGATAAAAGCTGAGCTAATCGCGCCACCTAATTCGGATGAGAAGATGCGGCAATTATGGACTTCTTCCAAATTCGAGCTTCAAATCAGGGTCGGATACGAGCTAAAAAGGACACGGGAGCGAAAGAGCGTGCTGTTAATGCTATTACAGACGAGCTTGTGTGTACAGCTTGTTGTCGGTTGGTAAATTACTATAATTGTGAAGTTCCGGCGATTTTTAGATTAGCTCTGGTCCATCAACGATATATACCTATACCGACCTGCCGACACTGTCCAGCGATTCTCAACTCGACAAATTCATATGAAATAAATCATATTGTATATAAAAATTGAACATTAAGTGCCGTTTGAGTCTCTCACTTATATTAACTTTTTATTTTGTAAAAATGAAATAAATATGTAAGTTCATATCTTATGATATAAATTTTGATTTAAATTCTAGATATAATTTCAAGATATCCAAAAAACAAATACAAAATGCGTTAGTCCTTAAAAGACTTACAAAAAAGTATAGGATAATAAAGGCATTCTCGAAAGGAAACACTTCGAATACAGATATTCGATTAAAATCGCGCGAAGGTCGTGTCATATGATACGATGCAAACTTTCTTAATTAATTAATATAGCTGATTAAATCAAATTAAAAACATATCGTGCTACCTGACAATTAACCCAAATTAATGGCGCCAATAATGCGAGTCTGTCGTCATATAATAGCATCGCGCTCGGCAAGAAATCAATTACAATATTTTTAGTCACCGACAAATTCGATCGAATTTTAAATTAAAATTTTGCAAACAATTACTAGAAATTAATATCGTGTCTATGTCAAGAATATTTCTTTCATTTGTGTGTGTGTGTTTATGCACACGGATTTATAAATAAGAGCTATATTTGTATCTCGAATGAAGTGAACAAATTTATTGTGAGAGAAAAAGAGAAAGAATTTTAAAATTACTGTAACCACATATGTACAACCGTGATGATGAAAAAAGAACGTTTTCACAGACAAATCCATTCTTGGCGATTCTTAAGAACCAGACTCCATTGCTTTGCGTCAATTAAAATTCTTGTGTCTTTCAAACACGTTTTGTGGCTTTAGATCGGCAGGGGGTCTTATCTTCTCTCTCTCTCTCTCTCTCTCTCTCTCTCTCTCTCTCTCTCTCTCTCTCTCTCTCTCAGTTAGATAATAAAGAAGTAAAGAAAAATTATGGGACAATAAGAAATTTAACTTTTATTGGATGGGAAAGTCACTGTAGTGGCATGAAAAGCATCATATTTTGTGGTAAGAAATACAATAAAAGATAATTATAATAAATCTTATAATAAATCTTATATTGAAGGAAAAAGTAATTTGAAATATACCCCCGCATATTAAATGTTCTTGAAAGTTTTATGTAGTAAGAATCCATGTTTTAGTCACGATTGCGCACTTCCAATAAATTCTTTCACTGTTCATAGAATAGACGTATTGAACTTGACTTCTTTGTAAGCCACTTAAATTCTATTGTATAGATAATTCACAACAAAATGTGAATATTGTATCTTGACACTTTTTTAAATCTAAATGCACCGACAGAAAAATGTACATGTAATGTTAATAAGTAATTGTTTGATTAGTGCTAATATAACAACTAATTATGGGAAATAAATATTTTAAATAAAAGAATATAATATCCAGTTAATTAATCAAATTAATAATTCTTGCATCAAATAAATATATGTTTACATGCAAATATTCAACTAGTGTTCTTCAAACAAAAATATATTAAAATTTAGTACATTCTGTCTGTGTATATGTATATCTTTTGCCATTCGTGTGATTTTAAAGGAATTTCTTTTAGATATCATGTTGTGCTGATAGAAAAATGGTACTAAATTAGCATTTTTTGAGATAATGAAAAAAAATCGACTCTGAAGTTTGAAAATTCTGATATGCCTAGTTTTAAAAAATACATTATAATCGAAAGTGTAAGGAAAAAGTTACACAAATTGCATATTTATTATAATATATCTTAATTAAAATGTTGTTCTAATTCAAAATTAAAAAAATGAAAAGTTGTTACTGCGTAGAAAAATGTGCCATTAGTATAGAAGATTTTATTAGAAAAGGAATTTAATAAATTTAATAAATGTTATTAATAAATTTACATGTGTATTGTTTATTATGTATTGAGGCAGTTTTTCGATAAACTAACGTATGTTAAAGACTACTGTAAAAGTTAATATTTTAATAATTACTATTAGAGCTAATAATAACAAACAGAATTAAAAGATGTCAAATTAAAATTTTATCGCTTTTCAAGAAATGAAAAATTTTGAATGTACGTATGAAGTATTTTTCCACAAAATATAACCGAAATACCATAAAATATATGTTGGCACGTATTTGACGACCCTCGATGCGGGAGATCAGAAAAATCAATAGAGATCAATAAAAATGAGAAATTTAGAACCCTAGCAGTTTTGTAAAATAAATATCGTATCTATTGTTACAGCACGTTTCTTGACATCGATTTATCCTTTAAAAGATTTATTATATTTTGTATTTTCGATAGTAACAAAGAATTGTACAACTTACTAGAAGACACGATGCAAAACGATAAAAATTATTCTTGACAAAGATGGAAAATATGTATGAAATATAATTTAATTGTTATAAATTTTAATTTTGTTTTGTTTATTTAATTACAATATTTAATTACATATTCTATTATAATATTTAAGCGTTTATGATATATAATTTGAATTATTATTTGAAGATACTCATACATATAATTGATGAAATATACGGATTTAACATCTGATTTTTTTCATAAATTGTTTTCATCTCTTCTGATATTCTTGATTATATACTCGAAAATACGTATAATAAATCAAAAAAAAGAGAGGGAGGGACAAAAGGAAGGGAGACAAAGGGAAAAAGAAAGAGAGAGAGAGAGAGAGAGAACAAAACATATTTTGCCTCATAAAGGTCACCAAGTAGACGCACCCTCGTAATGGGCCTCAGAGATTCCTGACGGGCCCCGAGGCCAAACCCCACTGTCACGTAGTCGAAGACTACGTAGTTGTTGGTTAGAACTCAGGCGTGCTCGGAAAGACCACGTGCAGGAATCAAAGCAATCAAAAGCTCGTGGAAGTCAATGTGCAATCTGGATTCCGAAGTCGATGAGATCTCTTGGCGAACGAGTTCATAAAGATTATCTCAAATATCAATTGTACCATACGATATCTAGGCGACCGTGCACAAGTAATAGAGTTCAACCTAACTACGGAATTTATAATTCTTCAATATGACATACCCATACACACGATTACGATTATTTTTATATTTCATCAAAAGAAAACAAATTTTACATTTATCGCGTATATCTACAGATTTATTTAAAAATCTGTGTTATTATTATACTTTTACATGTATGTTTTTAACTGTGCACCACCTATTGTTACGACTGTTTATTGTAATATAAACAGTCAAAATAAAATCAAAATTAAACTCCTGATAGCAAGTACAAAATTTTGTTATTGTGCGTGGTATACGGTGTAAACGAAACATTCGGAGGGCGAGTTGACCAGAGGTCAAGTCGGGTCCCGGTGAGAGAGAGAGAGAGAGAGAGAGACGGGTCCTCGCTCGCGCCAAGATATGGGAAGAGGAGGGAGGGGAGGAAGGGGAGGGGAAGGGGGGGGGGAGAGTGAGAGGAAGCAAGATCTTAGTGAGGAGAAGAAAAGAGGCCCCGAGGCGAGACCTACTGCCAGAGGCTTCGGTCAGGCACACGTAGGTAGTTTTGACTCGATGCGGCGCGGTCTGTGGCATGGTAGGACCCGTGCGCGAAGGAAAGGAATAAGGGGAGAAATAAAGAGGAAAAGAAGAGGAAGGAGAGAAGACGTGAGAGAGAAGGAAAGAGAAGATCGAGTCTGCCTGTTTGACCGCCGCCTGGCTGGCTGCTCAACCGCTGGCTCTTCGTCTCTCCTTTCTTCTTTCCTTCTCCCCTAATTTCTCTCTCTCTCTCTCTCTCTCTCTCTCACACACACACACACACTCTGGCAACACACACAAACTTTCTTCTCTTGCTCGCTCGCCAACTCGTCTCGTCTCGTAACAAGAGACGGCGCGGACAATGGGTGCTGGTACCAGCGCGCCTTTGGCCAAGGCTGCTACACGGCCCTGCTTGGTATAGCCTGGAAACATCATGCTCTTCACCAAAATTGTCGAATAGTGCTGTATTACCCTCGCTACGTTCACTGCTGCTTTCGTATATATCGATAATAAAAATATTTTACAATACGAATGCACTCGTGCGATTTTTCTTCTACGCCCTCAAGCCTTATAAAGTAGCCCGATGGCTGCTACGTGATCGTTCACGTTAATTCATACTTGGTAGCGCCATGATTCATAGTTTTTCGAATGCGTTAACGAAACTTTGTTTAATGATGATCGATTTATTTTTCTTATCTAATGGAGTCAAAGAGATTAATGAAGGGTACCTTTAATATTTTTTTGAATGAGTCCTTATCTTGATCGAGATAATAAGTAGCTCGATCATTGCGAAGACTTAGAGCATACTTGTCGCGGACAGAGACACGAGAAAACGAGTCAGTTCTCGTTCACAGTCGAGGTTCTTACGACGGTAATGGGGCGAGATAAAGCCGAGATAAAACCAGGCACGCCTCGAGAAGAAAGCGAGAGTCTGCGATAACCATACGCCAGGCGAGAGAGAGAGAGAGAGAGAGAGAGAGAGAGAGAGAGAGAGGCCGTTATTGCCTAGCGATGAGTTTTTAATCGGCCGAGATCTCTTTGGACACTCGACCGATCAAAGAACTACGAAGAAGCATGTTGAGGCTAAGATTTTCCTCCAACATTCGCGAACTCGATTTTACTCTCCGAGAAACCTCGGAAGTCCCGTTCGAGACTAGTTTAATCGCCCCCGTAATTTTTTAATAAGCAACAGCCGAGGAGTAACTACACGAGAATTTGTCGAAACACATTAAACTCTCTTTCGAACAGTATTCTTACATATCGTGTTTCTTTTTCTTTTTTTTTTTTTTTTTCAAATTTATTTAAGCTCTAACGATAGCGAGAAAAATCTGCAAACTCGTACGTATCTAATTTTCACTCTTCTTAAAAAAGTATTGTGATTTACAGCACGTTATTAACGTGTAACTTTCAGAACGTGTAATTTATCGTGTAATATTAAAAAGTCGAAAATTAAAAAGGTTGATCACGATTCATTTTAAAGCAGGAAAATTGTCTAATAAAATATTCTAGATGTCGATGATAATTAAACTAACAAAAATCTCTACCTGTGTACGCAATCTATAGGGCTATTCAGGCTGAAGCAAAATACCGTCTGGAATCCTTGTATCGTATTAAGGTAGTATACCACTAGCGGCCAGACCCGATGCGCTTCGACGCCTTGTCGATTGCTTTCCTTCAACAATGCGTCTCTTGAATGTAAGCGCATTCTTCGAGATACCGTGCTCACGCAGGTAGTGAACGATGCAGTTTTGACAGGTCTCGGAAGTGATGGAGGTCGCTGACGAGGACCGATTTCTACGGACCATTATGTTCGTTTCCGAGAAAAAGCGCGCCCACATGGAGAACGAGAAAAAACATTTATTACTCCCCCAGGTATTTTCTCTCGAGCGAATGAACAGTTTAAAAATAAATATTAACGAATAAATGTTGGCTAAAATATTTTGCATTTGCACTTTGTACATTGGCAGTATAAAAATTTGATTGACCCCATTTATCGTAAAAATCGACAGTGAAATCGACACATTCGCGCGAGCGGTAAACATTTTCGTACGACGCAAAACACGTGGGCGAGAGATGAGGAAAGACGATTCTCGTTTAATCAAACATCAGCGTTAGAACGGGCCCAGTGATATTTAGAAAGAAATAAACGAATTCCTCGCTGGAATTCCTGGGACGCGCGCGTGATATTTCAGTCCAACGACCTGCTCCTCCTTCCGGGAAAGCAATATTCCGAAA
This sequence comes from Trachymyrmex septentrionalis, assembly GCF_001594115.1. Lineage (NCBI taxonomy): Eukaryota > Metazoa > Arthropoda > Insecta > Hymenoptera > Formicidae > Trachymyrmex > Trachymyrmex septentrionalis. The sequence goes on along the minus strand of NW_017305397.1, from coordinate 1,971,414 downwards.
CTTCTCTTCGCGTCTCTGTGGCGTAAACTTCGACGCGTGTGACTTTCGATAGTTCACGCAATTCAAGGTTAATACGAGTAATCCAAAACTTGCGGAAACAAATGCACAAATTGGGAAAATAAAAAATATTAAAAACATCATTCGAATTAATGTTAAATGAAATTAGTGACCGTTAGTTTCTGCATAACTGCTTTTCGAATAGATGTTTATGAGAAACGTTTGGATCTGCAAAAAGTACACTCGAGCGTGCCAAATCCAAGTGACCTAATCCGATTAGCCTTAACTATTTCGTCCGGATTTTTCACGGCTCTTTGATGTCTCCTATTCTTTGAAATGAGGCTGAGACGCGCAAGGTTCCATTTGTAACAGGAAACGATGGATCTTGACGAGCACACGATATTCGATAATACAGTTGGCCGAGGATTTATGGCAACATTTTCCATTACGAACTAACGAGCGCGAGTATCCATGATAGAATATCGCTTGATCAACCCTGGTAAAAATTTCATGCATTTTTTTAACAGTTGCTGGAGTTAATATTAATTCTATCTATATCTGAAAAGTGAACTACTGAGTCTACTTAGAATCCTAATCTAGATGTACGCTTCTCTCATTTGCAGTTTGCGCACAAAAAAGATGCACAAAATTTGAATCGATTTATTGAACGAAAACAGAACAATAAATGGACTATGCAGTATTTTAATAAATAATACTCTATTAATACTGGACAATAACTGGGCAGATGCCTAGATGCTCTACGCAAATTGCACATATTTTTACCAGAAAAACTGCTTCAGCTATTGAATAAAACTCTATCGAGTTCTTGTCTACTTCTATTGTTACAACTAATGAGAATACAGTAATACTAGACAGTATGACCGGAGTGCTAAAAAATACTTCTATCAGAGACTGATCACAATGAATTTCGCGTTTATTCGTTATACTTCTCTGATACTCGGCCAAAATAATTAATTTGTAGCACGATGAAAGTTTTACGAAAAACTAACAATTGCTGATATTTCTTACAGTTCACATCCAAAATTAAAAACAATATAATTTTTTAATTATGTTTATAAGTTGCAAATTTTGATGCTAAAGACAATATTCCTATAATCAATCTTATCAAGTCTTATATTCCTAAATTTAGTTCCTATATTCTGAAATCTAGTCATGAGCAAACAAAAATCTGCCCTTTTTGGGGAGGGATATTAAAAAGGGTCCGATTTTTGTCTAAAACAATGCAAGTAAAAGAAATCATATTCATGTTCAAGGTGTTTCCCTTTATTGATCCCCAACTTTTTATTAATTTTATTCGGAAAGTCAAAATTTAGAAAAAAAACGCTATTTCTTTTACTTACACCTTTATGGGCAAAATTCGGTCTCTTTTCAACATCCTCCTTTCGAGAACATAATTATAAAATCTATCTCTCTCTTTCGTACTATGAGTATCGATCTAATTGTAAGCAAAAAACAACTGTTTCTGCATCATAACAGTCGACAAACAAATCGTTCGCGATCTTTCATATCTGCAATTTTGCGGACATTGTTTTTTTTTTCTTTTTGGTCACATGGTCTTTCTAGCTGACGATTAATAATTTATACAAAACTGGATATTCCGTCGGTCAAATGAGGATGACGGCAACGTCGCACACGGCTATTCGTAGCCCTGGCGATGTACCGAGGCCAGGGGCCTACGGCCCTGCGATCTTGGCCTCGGGCTTTGCTGTTGAGGGCCGCGAGATAGAAAGAAAGTGCCCCACCGGGTCCAGAAGATCGCTCGCAATGGTGGGGACAAGGAGACACGCGCGCACCCACTCGTACCAATATACAGGGCGTCTCTGACCAACTGCATCTACGCTAACGACGTAATTTTTCTGGCGTAAGTAGCGGTGAGTAGGCCGAAAAAAAAGTAATGAAAAAAACAAAAAAACTCAGAAAAAATAAACGACGATTATCGTTACTCTTTTTAATTTCAGAAATTATAAAATACCTACGAAGAAATGATTTTGATGAAAAATCTAAAAATTTAGCTAGATGCAGGTTTGCAAAGAATTTTGTTAACAAAATCATCTTTAAATCTGGTTGAATTTTCAAATGCTTCAGCCAAAACCATTCTTTCCGTACAATTTCATAATTAAAACTTTTTACGCTTACTCACGCATCTCATCAACATTTAAGAAACACTCTGAATGTATTCTCCTTTATTCTTTCTTTCGTTTTCTTTCATTTTCACATGGTGCGTTATTATTACTTTTGTTCTGCTCTATGATATGCATATGCACGAAACACGTGGCCATTGATGCAACTCGTGGCGAAGTGCGAATCTGATGATCGGTGAAAATGCAAAGCGAACGACACGAAATGTCAGAAAAAAAAAACTGCAAAAAATACAAGAGATAAAGTCTCAAATTAGACGCCCATTCATCGGAGTGTCCGAGTACTAGAGGTAAGTGTTCAGTCTCGCGAGGGTGTTGCATAAAGACTCGAGAAACGTATCCAGGAAAAAGAACGCTTGCGTTAAAAAATACGCTAGGAAAATACGCAACTCTCTCTCCCTCCCTCTCTAAGGATATTCATATTTCTGTATCCAAGTATCATAGTTGAAGAGTAAACCGATTGTCTGTCACACGAGTGTCGCGGATGTGGGAGAACGAAGGTTGGTTGGAAATATTGAAAATACAAAATGGACAGTCACGCGTGCACGTGTCGCCCGAAGGCGTGACTTCCGCTACAATAGATTTCTATGCTTCACACGGATGTCTTCTCGCCATATGAAAACGTTGCTTAATGAGCCACCAATTATTCCGCGCGTTACACATTACAGTGTTATATCAACTCTCGACTGTTATCCTACAACGATATGGCAGACAATATTTATTTATCCTGCGAGATTCCTCCCAAGTACTGTGGAAAAAATTCAAACGTGCGTACATCAATTGTGCGTATATGTTAATTTGCCATTAAACGACTGCAATTAAAGATTTGTCAATAATATGATATACACGATAATTGAATCTAATTAATTCAGGAAACGACAACTGTCGCGGAAGCAATTTGTGTCTTTTCGTTTTACTGTAAAGGGACGAAACTTTTATAGAAAAAGGAAGAAAAAAAAACATCATCGGTAATTATATCGGTGGGCACGGTGCACTATCTTGGTGAGAGATAAGATTAGCGTATCTATAAGCGGAGACTCGACGCGCGCGGCAAGCGCGCACGCAAAAGACTCTTTAGAGGTACGACGGCGATAACTACGGCCGAGCCGTGACTAATAATCTCCGCGAGGTTTCTTCGTGCACGATAATTAATTTCCCAGATCGTTGATCAGCGATCGGGGCTTTTCTTTTTCGCGCGTAAGCTATTTTTACGCCGAGTCCCCCGCGCCGCGTGGGAGTAAAGAGCGCAGCGATGTGCATCGCGGAAACTTTTTAATTCCATTAAATCGCCGTCGAGGAATCTCGGGTGGGAGAAAAAAAAATTTCTCGGAATCTCGTTCCTCTCGCGCATGACGCGACGAGATGAGCAACGAGAGAAGAAAAGGTAAAGAAAAAGAAAAAAAAGGAAAAAAAAAGAGCTGGCGTGACGACGACGACGACGACGACGACGACGACGATGATAAAAGAAAAGTTGTACGAGGTATCCTTACGTTCGGAGATTATCGAAAGTAATTCGCATATGCATCCTGCGCGCTCGAGAGATTGAAAGGACTAAAAGCGTTGGAAAGCATTGGAGACGTTGTCCACACACTCGAAACTGTCTCTTGGAACTTTCTTTGACAAGTGTGTAAAAGCTTTTCCCGTTTAGAACGGAAAAAATCATGACGAAATATAATCGCCCTGATAAACCAAACAATGTATAAAAGTGTATAATTATATGGAGAAGCAAAAAATACATGAGTAGTGAACTCTAGAAATCCTTTCAATTATACCAATTCCAATGCAAACATTTTTACATTCTTCTCCTTTGAAGAATTAAATGAGAGAAAGAGGGGGGGGGAGGGGCTTCTTGTACACGTCGTTGACACACATTGCAATTTTTCACGGTCGTAGCCGTGCGACAGGGACGAGGCAATTAAAAAAGAGCGAATTGTCGCGAGCGTAATGGGCTACCTTCGAGGTCTCTCGACGGTTAATTTGCATGACTAAAGTTAAGCCTTTGAAAGGTCCGCGTCCGATACATTGACCACCAGAGAGGAGGAAGAGGAGAGGCACGGTCCCCTCGGACAATCGCCTTCTTGCCACGTGTGCGCCACACTATGGTACTTGCAGGTTACGTTCGTCCGAAGAAAGGAACGGTGCAGAGGAAGGACGTTGGGGAAAACAAGAAGAGAAGACGCGTAGCAGTCTAGAAAAGAAGACAAGGAAAGGTGGAGAGGGAGTGGAGGCTGTTATACGCCGTCGTGTACCCCAAGTAGCAAGTGTCAGCCCTGTCGGCAACGCCCATATAAATCCTTAGTTACCTAGTCGCTTTACGAGATACAATTATTTACGGAGACCGACCAGCTACCTTATTTAGCCTTAGTTAGTTCACCGGCGGATATCACGAAGCCGATTGATCGGCCCTCCTTGCTGTCCCTTACTTCTCTCTTTCTTCAGCCCTATCGTTTCACCGTCCATCGATTGGCTGGAAACGAGATTAGTGAAACTCCTCGCACAGATTGATTCATGATAATCGTGGCAACTATCTAGTCTCACATAAAATCATGTGCTGATCACCCATCGTAGGATCATTAAGCGAATATTCAAAATATCTTTTCTATCATCACTTTTAACTGGTAATAATATAAACAATGATGAAGTTTGTTTTTCGTTAGAAATTAAAAATTATTTTAAACGTAGAGATTCTCAAAAGTAAAGAAATTTTTGATATATTTTTTTTAACAATATTAAATTGATGTTTTTGAAGATAAAATATTATTACGTCATCCTTAGGATCTACTTATACAGCGTCTGACTGTGTATGTGTACGAGGTTTTTTTTTTTTTTTCGAAAAACTTAACGTTTTCGAATTCATTACATCTTCCTTTTAGCGCGAGACGCTAATTACGTAATAGTGGAAATCTTCCAAATGGAAACCGATCGTTCGAGCGGTGCACTTTGGCTCGTGCGATATTTACTGCGCGGTCAATGTGTCGGTCAACCGGGTAATTATAATTAAATGACCAAGCGTACGTATAGAGAAGAGAATCCTAAACACAGTGAGGAATACTCTCTACCGTTTTTTTTTTTTCCCCTCTTTATCTCGAAATACCGTACGTGTGCATCTCTTCGAACTCGTCGCTTGTAAATCATTCTCACCGCTTAACCTGACATTAGCGTGACAGCCTGCTATCCCAGTCTCGGTCGCCTTAGCATATGGTTAGCAGATGCCATCGTTGTCGTAAGCGTTTCTTTTTCTTTTTTTTTTGTTGTTGTTAATTAAATCCTTCGACAGATATTTTCACGTGCCAAATATCTACTATCAAAGCCGATCTTACGGATGCTGTCAGACGCGCGATCGCGATGATGCTTCAGTTTCCTGAAAACAACACGATGATGCTTTTCACAAACAACCGCGCCGAGTTATAAATTTTTTTATCGGCTACCCCCCGGTGTGTATATCGAGTGGCCCTCGAAAACCAAATGACCAACAGCGTGCAAAACGGAGCGATGCACAAGCCGTTTACTCTCTAGAGTCTAAATAGCTTCTAGAAGCGGCGACGGTGGCGAGTAAGGGCAGAGTTTCGAAAGCCGGACTAGCTGCTCTAAACAAAGAGCTTTACGGCCATATTTATAGTTGTCGTAAAACACTACGCAGATTGCTAACCTTCGACTCACACGGACAACCTGCGGACCTCCTCCTCGGTTTATCGTCTTCCTTTTTCTCTGTCTGTCTCCTTCCAATCCATTTTCTCCGCTACTTCCCTCTCGTTTACCGTTTCTTTCCGTCTCACTTCTTTACTCGCTTTTCTTCTCGTTTGTTATCTTTGTTGTTTTTACTAAAACTATTCCTCTCGTATAGACACAGATGAATGCACACGCGCGCACACAAATGAACAATCCTTTTTTTCATTTCATTTCCTAATCTTTTCTCCCCCGCTCGTTTAATTTTTATCATCTCATTCTTTCCTCTCTACATCGCTCATCCTTGTTCTCTTATTTCCCTCGTTTTTTCTCTGTTTCACCTAATCTCATTCTCCGTTTCTTCATGCATTTTAATTAACGATTAATCTCCCGATTATTTCCTTCATTTCTATACAACATTTTGAAAAATATAAACACTCGAGGTTAATTTCTGATTATCTCTGAGGAAACGAAGTTTACAAACATTACTTTATAATGATAACTACCTTGTAATTTTCGCTTCGTTCGCAGAAATATAATTAAACGTCACAGACTAATTGAATACACGTATTTTTTTCTTTCCATTTCTCCAATTCTCATTCCTCTTTCCAAGTGAGATACGAGCTCAAGATTCGTCAACGCATCGATATGACGACGACGATAACAATAACAGCGATAACGATAACAAAGACTGTCTCTTGGTGTTAATTGACTCGAGTGTGGCACGGTCCAACGACTTTGTTTGACGAAAATCGATTCGACTGAGCTTGGAAACGGGCGGACAAACCTGAATCGTAACCACCGTGCGAGTCTCGAAAGGAAAACCGGTATTTTGGACGAGCACAGCTTATTAACATGCGTCCGCTTTTTCATTCTTTTGCCAGCCGGGTTTTTCGGGATCCGCGCGATCTTCGTTAGAGCGTCGCGTCGAAAATGTATTTTAAGTGACGGAAGCACAAAATTTTTCAGGAACGAGAATATGCAAGCTTATGTTAATCCTCATTAGCACGGAAACTAGAAAGGAAACTTCGTGTTTGTACTTTTAAAAAGAACTTCCAACCCGGGGATGTGAAATATTATCAGGAAAAAAATTGCCCGTGCATACTTACACTTTTACGATACGCGTGAA
>NW_017305397.1:1962083-1964363 GCF_001594115.1 Trachymyrmex septentrionalis | reverse complement strand
TATATATATATATTTAAAAGACTATAGCATTTTTTTTTAAATAGATAGAAAAAAAAAATTAATAAAATGCATATCTAATTCTGCACACTGTTAATTATATTCGCAAGATCAAACTTCGCAGTGTGTTAACTGAATCCGCAAGATTATTAATCTCGCCCGGAGCGAAGCGCGATAAATGAGTCGTTTGCATTTACCTGCATTAATCTCGTCAAAGTACTCTGTAGGCGAACATTTCAGCGCGTTTATATACGATAGCATGCGTCACCAGGATCACGCTATTTTATTAAACGGCGGTTTACTCCTCTCGCGCGCGCGAACAAGGTATTTGCGTGTTTATGTTCACGCAATGCAAACATCACGCTTTAAATGGATATCGAAAGTAACACTCTCGCTGGCATATTCACTGTTTATTACTTGCATTACTACATGCAACGGTTAAAAAATTTCAATCTGTTTCTCTCGAACTTTTTCATTCGACCAAAATTGTGAAATAGCTAATAAAAGATTTAAGAAAAAGAAACAAGAGTTTCTTCCAATCTCGTGTTTAAGATCGATAGATCTCTCCTATTAAGAGAATTACATTTTTTTGTGTAACTGTTTATGTAAATATTAATCACAAAGAATGATCAAATGGTATAAAAGTAGACGTTAGTTTCGATAGTTCATCAGAACTTATGCTATTATCTATGTTCATTGAACGCGATTGTTTTAGTCCGCGTTCAATGAACGTAGATAACAGTTTACGTGAAAGCTCACATTATTCATTCGTATATATTTTATTTTAAATTTTTGCCATACCGCGTCGATGACGATCAAGTTCCTATTCAATTTTATACAAAGATTTTTTCTGATCTAACTAGTGCACATCAATTTGGGAGACGTTGTTGAATATTTTTGGCGTCAATATTTGACGGTCTCCTTGACCCGCTTTCACTTGCGGAACAACCGCTTATTAATTTCCACCAAATACAATACGCGAAGGGAATCTCGCTATCGCAAGTTCGTTCGATAAAAAAACTTTACGCGTAACATTGCGTGACAGCATGAATTAAACTTCCACGCACAGAACAATCTACATGTCGTAGGTCGGGAACTGGTATCTCTGTACAAGTCCCGTCAAAAATCCACGTCATTAATCACTTGATGTCACGTCTCTCAATTTTTGAGGCAGACACTGAAATCGGAAACAGAAATCGAAACAATTTGCCGAATGATAAGATACGACGAAATGTGAGATGGAAAATGAGAGAGAGAGAGAGAGAGAGAGAGAGAGAGAGAGAGAGAGAGAGAGAGAGAGCTGTAAAGATCTTTGACTGGTATCGCATGAAATGCAATTCCTATATCATTTTTTTCGCCCAAATAAAAAATATATAACAAGATGTGTTTTCATTAATTTCTAGTTCATGCTAGAAAATCAAGATACTTTCGGTATTAAATTAGAATACTTCAAGAACGTTTACATTTTTCCAACAGCCTGTGACTAAAATGATTTCTGACTAAATGACTTCCTTTTTAAGCTACAAATTCTGACCTCCATGAAATCCATGACAATCTAGCGGGAGAAACATGTTTTCGGAGTGTGACACTTCTGCTCGTGGGGCACGTACGTATATCTGCTTCTGGGAAAGGCGTTTTGCAAGAGGAATTTGTTTAACCATTTATATAAAGAAAAAGACGCAAGCACCACCGCGGGGTGTATAGTTGCCGAACCCATGAGGATAGGCACCATGGGCGGCGAATCGACGGAGCCTTCCTTTTCTCTCTCCCTCTTCTCTCTCTCTCTCTCTCTCTCTCTCGAGCAACCTCTCCGAATGCAAGAAGTCCGGCAGGTAGGCTCGTTAGCGAACAGGTAGGTAGGTAAAGGCGAGTCAGGGTAGATGTATAATGCTGACTGTAGCCAGTGTGTGTCTGTGCTTACATATCGGGTGTACCAACGACATGCATCGCTTTATTCATTCAGATTTTACGGTGGATTTTCACCGAATCGGTTATTTAAAAGAGAACGGCGCGTTATATGCCCGCTTCTACCACAATGTAGATTACTCTCAGTTTAACTTACTTTTTGTTTTTTTTTTTTTTCCAATTCTTAAAATGAAGGAAAGAGGAGTGAGTTGTGGATCGAGATTGAAGTTAATCTATTAATTGGTAGAAACACGCAACGTACGTTCTTCAAAGTGTCGAAAAACGCGGTCGTTGAGTAGTATTTACGTACTGCGATAATAATCTCGTAATGATTTTTACCAAAGTCGCATTTGACTTACAAAATACGAAGAGTTGCTT
>NW_017305397.1:1959769-1961983 GCF_001594115.1 Trachymyrmex septentrionalis | reverse complement strand
GTAGTATTTACGTACTGCGATAATAATCTCGTAATGATTTTTACCAAAAGTAGTTTTTACCAAAAGATTTACGTAAAAAGAGTAAAAGATACCACAGGAAGGTCCACGGTTTTCATTTCGTACCTATATAATCCCATTAATTACGTACACATATAGTTCGCGTAATTTTTCCTACTCATTCGTGTTAAAGAAATTAAACAAACATAATTTACGATACACGCACAATTTATCGAAACGTACAAACGTATTGTAACTGCTTTTCTTCAGTTTATCTTTTTTATCGAAACTTGTGTACTATCTCATTATCACAACCTGTCGAAAGTTTCAGATAACTTACAGGTATTTCGATATACCCGGTATATGTTGCAGAGCGTAAGAAATGGGTGGGTTAGCTCCGGGAAGAGACGAAGTAAGAGAAGAGAAAAGGAAGGATACCGAAGGAACGAGAGCGAGAGAGCGGTGGCGGGATGCCATGGACAACGAGATTGAAAGAAAGACAGAGAGAGAGAGAGAGAGAGAGAGAGGGAAATCGTACAAGCGATATAAGGAAGGCGTGAAGAAGAGAGTAGTACGAAAGAATGAGTGAGAAAGAGAGAGAAGAAAGAGAACTCGCTTGGGTGCCATGTGCATTGGTGAGCGGATACACATCGTACGGTTCGGAGGGAAGGTATTCGGGCAAGTTCAGGGTGATGCAGCAGCAGCGGGGTCTCTCCTCTCTTCGCGTTGTGATTCTCTCTTATTCTCTCGCTCTCGCAACGTCTTGTTTCTTCGCCTCTTCTTTAAGAAGAGAAGTTCCTCCTCCCCCCCTCCCCTCCCCCCTCACTCACTCTCTCTCTCTCTCTCCTTCAAGATTTCGCGCTCGCCCGTCGGGGTTATTCGTTTCGTTTCGTTTTTCGTTTCTGAAGATAAGCCTATGTGCCCGAGGCGATCTAGGCGCCCGACCGCCTACACGCGAACTCGTCAATTACTTCGCACAACGAGACACATCGTTTCTAACTCTCTCCCCTACTCTCTCTCTCTCTCTCTCTCTCTCTCTCTACTACTGTCTCTCGCTTCTTTTTTCTCTCTCGATCCTCGAAGCGCGATCCACGATGCATTGCGCATCGTATATCCGCAAAGTCCGAGGTGCAATCTGAATGCGCGGAGGCGGTTTCCGAGCAGCGACAAAGTATGTGTATCGAAAGGCGCGCTTTCGCGAGTGCCCACGTACATACATACCGCCGGAAGAAATCGCGTGCAAACGTAGATACGTATGTTATACCAACGACAGTGGGCGAACAGTGTACTGTTGCGAGAGTCCGTTTGATATTTTAAATATCATATAGAAGATAACTGAAATTCCAAAATGTGACCGAGAAAAAAATAATAATTACTCTCTGTACATACTTTGTTGAAACGTAAGCCACATGTTAGAATAATTAATGTAAAAATTTACAATTAAAATAGGCATAAGAGACTTTTGCATACAGAAAGAAAAAAAAAATATAAATGTACTATAGACAAGTAATAATTATTTGTTTCAAGTATTTCAAGTGTTTATATATCTGTAAATCTATCGTAAGTTCATCACAAGCATTAACATTCAAGATATATCGGAATCCTAGTAAGTTTAATACTTTAATCAAAATTATTAAATTGAAACAAATTCCATTTTATAATATGCATTTTATATACTCGTAATAAGTACATTTAAAAAAATTTTAGCTGGAAATATAAACCAGAAGATTCTCATCATATCAGTCACAATTTTGATTATGCCAATTAAAATTGTAATTGATTTTCAACCGGAAAATTCTAAAATTTCTATTTTTAATCAGAATTCTAATTAATGCAGATTTTTTTTTCAGTATACAGTTTAAGATTATTATCAAGGAAACGTTATATTAAAAATAACCATTACTGAAAAGAAAGAAAATGAATTGAGTAATCACTTTTCTTAGTAAAAAAACAATATTTTTCTGCCCTCGCTAGAATCGTATTTTCGCGTATATCAGGGCGTTAACTTTGCAACAACAAAAAAATAAACGAAACACGAAGAAAGTTTGCAGAATATTTTGATCGTACAAGTTCGAACTATCGCGTGAATCGTGATGTACGTTTAAATATCTATATGTACGTCGCAACACGTTTACATTCACTTGCAAAGTCAAACTTGTAGTAAAAGCTCTGGTAGTCTAGTCGTTCGATACTATCGTCCTCGCCCGTATAGATATT
>NW_017305397.1:1958079-1959669 GCF_001594115.1 Trachymyrmex septentrionalis | reverse complement strand
TACATTCACTTGCAAAGTCAAACTTGTAGTAAAAGCTCTGGTAGTCTAATCGTTCGATACTATCGTCCTCGCCCGTATAGATATATACAAGATTTTATTTTGGATATATTTTGTGTCACATACACGTATCGATTTTAATTCCAACCGACACGTAAATCGTCAATTTCTGTAGAAACCAACACTTTGTAGGTAGATAAAACAAAAATGTTTATAATTATTTCACTCCGAGTGATAAGAATTTGCAATAATTACATATTACATATAATAATTACGTACCATACATGTAAAATGTATCGAACGGTTTTAATAGAGTAGCACTTTAATTAAATGTAACGAGAAGATTGTAAAGTCATATTTACCCTCCCTATGGGTCTAGATAGATTTTTCTTCTTTTCGATGGATAATTAACGCGTTGTGGCATACAGAAATGCTAAGCTAACAATGAAATGAATATTAACGAAATACTTGCATGATATGTTAATGATAATAACATTATGTTAATAATAATGATAATATTAATTAAGCACCCGCGTTAAAAACATACATATTTTGTGTATGTGTGTGCCTGATATTTTTTCACAGTATCGACAGATACTCTGGTAGGTAATAGTTTTACATAATCAAAAAAATATATCAAGTGTCCCCGCGCGCAACAAAAATTCCAATGTAAAAAAATGTAAATTCTTCTATGCACAAGTTTGCGTTTCTATTTTGTATTCAATTGCAAGCACAGAAATTACACGGATAATAAAAAACAAATTTTAATATAAGCATCATATATATATATATATATAATCTTTCCATTTCACCATTGATTCGCGTGTATGTACAATATATCAACGGAAGAGTGATGTTTGGTTAAACGTGACGTCAGAATGTGACGTGTTACATACAATCTCGACTTTCTCGGCATATCTGAATAACTAGTTTTCATGCGGACAAGCGACAAAAAAAAAAAACACGTGAAGCGGCTCTACTGAAGTCGGCCGATGCCAAGATTAATTCCGCTTGAGCCTCGCGCGCGGCCTTCCTTGAAGAGCCATAATTAACCACTTAAGCGATTACAACGGATCCCGACGTAACGTTTTACACGTTTACTGTGACGGGGAGTGCAACGAATCCCTTCCTCTCTCTCTCTCTCTCTCTCTCTCTCTCTCTCTCTCTCTCTCTCTCTCCTTAATATTCACGCGTAGTTCCGTGCGCGTTTAGTACAGGTACACCTACATAAAACAAAAGTGATCCGTGGCGCGACAACAAAATCTAATCAATGGAAACTATAATGGCGTTTTCGAGTGCGGTGGATTTGAATTTAACCCAGGTCGGTTAACCTGAAGGAACCATGACCTCGTCCAATCGGAAAACAAAGTAGAGCATGTGTGACGTCGTTAATTCAAGTTTGATTCGAACTCGCTGCGCTCAAAAATACTTGGTATTCGACCATAAGTTGGATCTTATATTTAATACCGTCTTAAGTACAATCTGGAGATGCCAATCAGAGAGCCGCATTGGCATCTTAAGACAATACTTAGGACGGTCTTAAAATAAGAACAGACTGTGAATACCGCCTTATAAGTTTCTTATCGAGCAACA
>NW_017305397.1:1952579-1957979 GCF_001594115.1 Trachymyrmex septentrionalis | reverse complement strand
TTAAGACAATACTTAGGACGGTCTTGAAATAAGAACAGACTGTGAATATCACCTTATAAGTTTCTATCGAGCAACATATGTAAAATGCGTATGTAAAATGCGAACGCGAATTCTATTCTATAACTTGTATATGTTTCGAGAAATCTAATTAATGTAATGGGTGACAGCGACAGAAAAATCGAATTCGCGATTATAAAGAATGATTTACGGAAATTTCGTACGGCTGCGTATTGCATAAGCGATAAAGCGCGGGACTTACTTTTTAAGAGCCGAGACCACTCGGAATAATCACGCTCTCCAGATAATGCCGTAATCGTGTCTGTAACATCTCTCGTATACAAGATGCGGCAGGAGACGTACGGCCGCGTTAACTCATTAAAATGTTTTGGCAACAGCATGACAGCATGCACGGTAGCGTGACATCGATTTGTCAGTGACAAAGAGAAAGACGTGGTCACGGGAACGGAAGGCACGCACTTCATTGTATACGTTACTGAAACGCCAAGGCGATTTGTTCCGAACGAATCTGTCACTCGTAAACTTCGACTTCTTTTTTTTGCCGTTGACAAAACTCGGAGTAGACTCGACCTTTGAACTTTTAGAAGAACGAGAAGACACTGAAGCAACGTTTTCGAAAAAACAAAAAACTATAGAGTTTTTTTTTCGTAAAGTGTAAAAAGGATAACAATTTGAGAAAACAATCCCGAGTTCCTCGAAAAACTGATCTATGCAGCGTTACAAAAAATGACCATTAACCTATCGCTTGCATCGTGGGTCTTTTAGGAACAGGAAGTTTCCTTCTGTATTTTACTGTATAAAAGAAACCAATATAATATCTGAGTTTAAAAAACGTTTAGAATACAAAGTGCAGATGTAGAAGAACAAAAAAATATTTCCAATTTTTCATAACTGATTTAGTTGGGAAAAATTTCATGTTGGCACGAAGACCATGACGAACTAGCAAAAATAAAAGTGTTAGTAAAGAAACAGCGATGCAGACGGAAGGTTGATAATTATAACCATATTTTACTTAAAATGCTAATTCTAATTTTTTTTTTAACTCCCAGCAGTGAAATAACTTTAACATAACTGGTTAAAAACATAGCCTCAGATTTTTAACGACTACGTTAATTCCAGAGATCTGTAGATAATATTGAGATAAAAGGTTTAAAGAATGGCAAGAAACATAACAATTCATAGCCTTGATGATTTTTTTTCGAAAAGTATCATGGGAGGATACACGTTGCGCGTTTGAGTTGACTGCATTGTTTACATTAGTTGAATTTTTTTTCGATGCGCTTAGCGATGTTATCGTTCCCGTTTCACGGCCGCCATCCATCTCTATACAAGGATTGCATCGACCTGCGATTAGTATTATTAAGTTTCTATTCTTCGAAAAATCGTTTCTAAAGAATTCCAAGTTAGTTATAGCCTGATACACGCATTCCAATATACGTATAAATATTTACGTATTAATATCCAGACAATGAAGCGATAAAAACAAAATAAGATCAAGATAAATAGAAATTTTTGTCGTACATATATATATATATATATGCCGCATAAATTTGATATATGTACTCCACGAATTGCACCGCAAATCTAAAAAACTAAACTACTTCTTATATAAATTAAAAAGAGACTATAATGTATATGTTTGTGATTGATTTTCCGTATAAAAGTAGCATAACTATTAAACTGCATACAAAAATGGATTTACACATTCAAACGTGTAACATAGACCGATATTTATAGTCTGTTCTTATCTTAAAACCGTCTTAAGTAATGTCTTAAGATGCTAATGCGACTCTCTGGCTGGTATTCGTAGTCCGTTCTTATTTTAAGACTATCTTAAGACGCTAATACTTTATAATTGATTCGTCACACCTTGAGACTGTACTTACAATCTTAAATATAAAAGTCAACTATAAATACCGATCTTAGTGCCACTTTTACAGAAAAAAACCTAATCATACGCATATATTGCAGTCACTTGTTACACACTTGGATTTACAGAAATGTAATACTGGTCGAAAGACTGAAGGACAGTAACTAAGTACTAAGTACTTATTTCAAGTATCAAAAGCACTGCTGTTCAGTACCTTTAGTACTCGAAATAATGAATTGCTGTCTTTTAGCAATAAATTGGCTCGTATTAAATTGGCCAGCATTAGATGTTTGTAAGAGGGACGAGCGATTTCATGAGTTGTGCTACCAAACTTGTCTAATACGTCTCTATATAATCATCGCTCGCGCAACAATCGGGCCGTGTTTGGGCGATGACCTTTAAAAGAAGGGAAGAGAACGCGATTCGAGACGGCTTACAAAGTAGCCTTTATTGACGTTGCGCCAATAAGAGCAACGTGGCATATCTCTTTCTCTCTCTCACTTTCTCCCATGCGTAGAAATTGTCTAAGTGTCGTGGTCGACGCCTCCGGCGTTCGCGATTATTGCGAACGGGAGAGTGTGGGCAATAAGGCCACCGTCGCTGCGCCGACGACAACGGCGACGACGGAGAAGAGCCTTTCGAACGGTGACGACGTGCAACGTAATGCGGCGTAATGGCGAGGAAATTAATAGGAGCGCCGTGGCTAGCCGGACAGCCATACGCCGGGAATCCGAGTCACATATTTTCCCTAGCCGACACAGAGCGCGCACACAGACGCGATTATCATCGGACCGTGAAAGCGGCTACGAGAGTAGGCACTTATCGTGCCGCGATCGATTTCAAATGACGTTAATCTAAGCGTGCGAGGCAGCGCAAGATACCTGGTGTGGCGTTATGACGCGATATCGATAGCGAGCTAAGCCCAGTCGCGGACATCATTAGGAAATGTGTGTCGCACCGCGCGCCGTTGATACTTTATTATTTAATTCCTTCGTGCTCCGCAATCAATTGCTGCCAACTATCATATTCTCACGTCACAAACATCCACTCACGGATCGTGGGCATAAATACGTGATAAGCCACAAGTTGTAAGAAATGGAGCAATCGTACAATCGGTTGTTCTCCTCACATTCAACTCTGTGATTCAACTGTGTCTAATTTCTTACGATTTATCATTTACCGCCATAAAGGACATGGTACACTAAAAAAAAAAACTTGAGCAGTAAAATGTATAAGCAGTAAGGAAATCAACACGTTGGATTTATTACTGCTTATACATTATGGCTTTACAGTCTCTTTTGTGATTGGTTCATTCGCATACTACTCGCGTTTTACTGCTCAAGTATTTTTGCGTGCCCTATTACCCTTCCCCGTTGTAGATGGCCCTTAAGACCATTCTACAATTGCGTAAGCGTAGTTGTAAGTGGTTGTAATGCGTCGTGTGTCTACAATATACACCAAGTAAGAAGAGTAAGAAATTGATTAATCACAGTCGAACGTGAGAAGAATAATCGACTGTGATTGGTTAATTTTTTACTCTTACTTCTTACTTACTCCGTGTATTGTAGACTCGTAAGAATTGAACGATCACAGCCGAATATTCTTCTCATACTCGACCGTCATGATTAATTCTTACAACTAGAATCACGCAATTATAGAATAGACTTTAACAAGAAATTACTTTCAACTATTACGTTATTTTTGACGCATAATAAATAATGATGCGGATGATCGATGTGTAGTTTTAAGTTGCAGCACATTTGGACGCGTCGATTACTTACAGATATTTACAGAGAGAAATCGGAGTCTTTTTTCTTAAAAAAAAAAAAAGTAAACTTTACGACGTTTTGTAATACGATATGTTGTAAAATTAAAATTACATTATGCCTACACGAGCGCTCTTACGCATTACTTCCGTTTAAATAGACCTCCAGCCAGCTGTTTACCACGACGCAACGGAATGATGTATCGATCCCGTTGACTTGGTAGGAATATAGGGAAGGCTAACGAATAATTAAACTCACGCGACGAAATTGGCGTCGATATGATTCCCGCCGTCGTTCGCGAAATATCGAGGGTTAACTCTCCGTGACGAAGGTAAATTACCATCACTTTTTTCACGCGCGGACATAACCAGGCGGGAAATACAGGAAGCAGCGAACGTCAGAGTTGTTCCTCACAAATTCCTCATCCTAAAATTCCATAATTTTATCATTGCTTTCAATCGTGTTTCGAAATTTTTTCTTACTTTCGCCCTGAAACCGTCAAACGTTCCGTTGAGGGAGCAATTCAACATAGAAATGTAAATTACCATTGATGTTGACACTGCTTGCACTTAATTGTCAAGTTGGTAAGATTCCTAAGGTGTGCGATTAAACTTCTTTGGAGCAAAGAATTTTAGTTTAACAGAAAATTTTGCAAAATTCTCGGACTTTTCTCTGATTTCGAGTTTTTATGGTAACCCCGAACATGTGACTCTCGTAAAAGGCCTAAACAAATAAAAGTCCGAGAGAGAGAGAGAAAAAAAGGGGAAAAAATAAGAGACTCACCGAAAACGGGACTGAGGTCGGATCTCGCCGACGTTTTTCCCGTCGTCGCATAGGTCCCTCCGGCGAGCGTGCCCTTTTCCTGCAACACACATGCACGCACTTAATGCCTGCGTCCTTGCGACTACTGGGATATTTGGAAGGAAACGTATAAGTATATCGCGAAACACGAAACACAATAATGGAGAAGAAGGAAAATGTATGACGGAAATGATCCGCACCTCAGACTCGGTAAGATCAATGAGATCGCTCTTGTCCTCGGTGAGGTTCTCCGAGGACCTCTTCTCCTCCTCGCCCTCATCCTTGAAGACCTTGACCTCGTCTTCGCTGCCGAGATCGTCGCCGCCGCCGCTGCTGCTCACGTGCGGCATTATTGCGGGCACGCGAGCGACGGCCACCGTCTTCCCTGTCTTCTCTCGTATTCCTTCACTTGCCAATCGACTCCGTGTTTCTCCGTCGGCGGGCGATAAGGTGCGACAAGTTCACAGCGAGGAGTTGCAAAAAGTCGGAACGTTGCCCGTCGCCGTCGGCAATGATTTCGAACGGATCGCCGACGGCGCGATTCTCGTTGGCACTAGAATTTAGAAATGAGATTTCACCGAAATGAGATTCGCGACCGCGGGAATTCAAACAGAATCACTGTTTACATTCGATTCTCGTTAACGCGATGTCCGGACGAAAGGAATCGTTCCCCTCGCACGAATCGGATGATCGGAGAGAACTTGGTAGCACACAGAAAGAACCGTTCACCGTCACTGATCGCGCGCTGACAGTTGAACGTCGACGAGGTTAGGCCGCACCACTTGACTCGCGAGACAAAGAGCCGGATTTCTTCGCGGCGCCGTATCGCGATCACCGTCGGACCGAACTAACCGAACTCACCGAACTCTCGGCGCGGCGTCTACTTGAGTCAGATGAGAACACTCAGCGCAACGTCTCGCCGACGGTACGACGACGGACGACAAC
>NW_017305397.1:1946504-1952479 GCF_001594115.1 Trachymyrmex septentrionalis | reverse complement strand
TGAGAACACTCAGCGCAACGTCTCGCCGACGGTACGACGACGGACGACGGACGACAACGACGATGACGATGACGATGAGACGAGACGGCCGGGCGCGCCTTTCGCGCGAGTCGATCCCCGCGCTTCGTCGCGCGACACACGGCCGCGCTTTTCGCGCGCGAGTTTAATTTCCGGTCGGCGCGGCGTTGCGTTGTCGAAGATAGATAGAGATAGAGAGAAGGAGAGATACGCGTGGGAAGGTCGCCGCTACCGCAGGAGTAGGAGGAGGGCGTGAAGATCGCGGCGTAGGATGATTCAAGAGAGAAAGAGAGAAGCGTTAAAGAAGGAAAATGCGATGGACAGAGAGGTAGGTGGTGTATACTGTATTAACTGTATACTGTATGAGAAGGCAGGCAGGCAGGCAAGCAGGCAGGCAGGCAGACAGACAGGCCGTGACGTATTAATGCGCAGAGTGGAACGCGTTGTTCCTTCTCTCCACTCGGCACTCGCGCGCGATCTCGCTCCCCGCACTCGGTTCTCTCTCTCTCTTTTTGACGTTAGCTGCGGGTGGACCCCTCAGTGCGCGCACCGCGAGCCCGGCTTGCACGTAGCATATTTGCACAAAGACGGCGGCCACGATGTTTCCGCGAGCGCACGATACTGCGATTCCGTCAACGGGCCCGTACGATCGACACGACGACGCGCGACTAATGTGGCACCACGACGACAACTACGGCACTGTCGTTGTTCTTGTAATTGTTGCTCTTGCTCTTGCTGTTGCGAACGGTGCACGCGCCGAGCAGTCATCGTGCCCGTGCGTGCAAAAGCAAAAATGTTCGAGAGGATTTGCGTGCGTGTCCGGTGTCGTTCCCGCCGTATATCTGTTATCTCTCGACCCGACTCCGAATACACCTCGATACGGCCTACTTGAATGCTCGGTGCCGACTGTCGGCGACGGTGAGCTCGGGCGGGCGGCTCTCCCACGCGACGACCAATCACGACGCCGGATTCACAGCGGCGGTTTCCCTCGCCGACGCGCCACCTCGCTCCCCCGCGATGCCGCGCTCAGCCAGTCATGGCAGGCAAGCACAGGCAAGGCGGCGAACCGACTCCACCCGACGGACTACGATCTCGCCCGAACGTCGCTTCGGCGCCGTCTCCGTCTCCGCCGTTCTGTCGCCGCCACCGCCGCTGCCGCCGCCACCACTACCATCGCCACCGAATGTGTCCGTGTTACCGTTGTCATCTTCCTTTCGTATCTCCTAGGTAGTTTCATCAAGAAATCGCACTTTTCATCGCGAATGACGTCCTACATCTATCTCTTGACGAATTATCCAGGTTATCGTGTACTTACTCGACTAAGGTGAGAAAATCCAAGCGACTCTTTCTTGTTTCTTTTTTTGTCAAGTTTTACTTGCAAGATTCGCGCTCGCGCGCGCACGTTTGTCACCACACCGGTCGTGCTCGTAAATGTCGCTGGTTATTACACTTATCGCGTTTGTTCGCGAGTTGTTGTTTTTTTTACTGTTGGGTGAATTTTCTTTTTTCTTATTTTATAATATCTTATCGAATTGAGAAACTTATCGAGTAATATATTCATTGATTGAAAAATAAAAATGGCGGGATCGTTATGAATTTATTATCCAACACGCGATGTGCTTCTGTTCGAAGCTATTAGGGCAGGTGCACACCATGATTTCTTCAGCCACGGAAGAACGATATTTATGATAATTTATGTCCGCTACCGCTCGTCGTAACTAATTTCAGTGTTTAATTAATATATTGTCGAAAAGATACCCAAAGCTGATATTTCATGTGTCGTACGACCAAAGCTTTTCAAGCCTGTTGATTGGCTATAGAACAGAGACGTTCTCGGATCTTTCTGCCCTGCAGCAGGCTCCAAACAACAGGCTTGAAATCTTTGTCATACGACACACGAAATATTAGACTATGAACGTTACTGAGTAAACTTATTGTTAATGTAGATGCATGCTGTGAAAATTATACATCTATGCGACTTAATGGTAAGTTTTTACTTTCAATTTTAAATATTTTGTTATATAATTTTCACAATGCGCGTGGCTTAACTAATAAAAAACAATCTTTAGCACATCGGGACGTTTTTGCCACGCGGTTGTCCAACTGCATGGATAGAAAAATATTATACATACTGCACGCAAGTATATAATATATAATAATTTTTCTAAGTATTTGAAAAGCTAGTTCATAATATCCGCAAATCTATCATAAGTCTACCACAAGTAGCAAATTTGTTTAAAATATATTCTTAAAAACCTAATGAGTTTAATTCTTCAAACAAGATTATTTATTAAATTAAATAAGTTTAGTTTGCTCATTATATAAAATAATTTTTTCGATCAATTTTATATTATTCTTTAAAAGAAAATTCTTGTTTTGAGTATATGATAATAAATTTTTCTAAAATTTGTGAGAAGTATATTTTAAGTGATTATTATCAAGAACGTGTTCTTTGCTATAATTATTATCTAAAAGGAAGAAAGTAAATGGAGTAATCATTTTTTTTAACAATAGAATGATATTTTTCTGTACATTATCAAATTTGTAGTGTCAAATTTATCGTTATTTTTTTTACTAAAACGATAATTAAATTTGACACTATCGAATCAATATATTTGACACTGTGTAATGTCAAATGTAATCATTGTTTTAGTATAAAATAACGTGATTGAGTAGGAGCAGTGGCGACTCACATTAAGTTAAATTTGACACCATAGATTTAACAGTGTATGTGAACGATACTTCCAACAGTTAAAAATGACTCATTACGATCTACAAGTGGATTATTTTTGTTAATAATAGTGAATCTGAAAAAGACTCAAAACGTATATATATATATATAATTATTATATTGAATATCGTTCTGTTTTTTAATGCACGTTTATATTACTTATTTTAATTAATTAACTAATTTTGCGCAATAATTTCTACACTTGACTTTTATTTGCCGATGTTTTTATATACTTATTTTAAAATTATATGCTGTGTTAAAAAATGAATATCATAAATCATTCATCAATGACTATAAGAAACTGCAGATTTTAAAAAAAATTACACGCATCTCGTTTGGAGTTTTTTTCTAATACAATTTTACTTTAAATAGTCATACTATACCTACTTTTCCAATACGATTTGTGCGTGCGATAAAGAGAAGAGGGTATTGCCACGCGTATAAATCTCCTCTGTACTTTTATCTTGTATGGTAGTTCATGCAGAGAGATCATATTGAGTGTGCATATTTCGCATTTCTAAAAATTATGTACAAGTCGAGAGGGAAAATCCGGAATAGCCCGTGTTTCCAGTAGAAAATCAGAGAAAACAGCGCTGCATGTTTCCGACGCTCTTCCGAAATTACGACGATACCGCCGAATCGCGGTACGTGCCGCTGAAACGCCGTTGAAACATATACATGGATCCCGACATACAAGCGAATTTAATACGTCATGAAAGCATCTAAATTCGCATCGCCTATGAAAGCCGGCCTCCTCTCGCGAGTCTCTTTCAGTGAATTTTTCGACTCTCGCTTTTTGCCGCCGTTGTTCCTTTTTACACCGCCTAAACTAAATTTTAGCCGCATCACTCTACGAGTGCAGCTCTTTCATAATTTTAATAAATTTTTAATTAGTCTCGCAAACTTTACGAATGCAATGGATCTATCGTAGCACTGACTACTGCATGATTAATATACGCTTAAAAATGAGTGCGAATATTTAAACATTTCGATATATATTCGTTCTATTGCGATTCATGTGATATAATAAAGTATAATTTGATCACGAAACAGAATTCAAATAAAATTCCGTCGTACATTGAGAAAAATATATATGTAATCCTAAATTTCAAATAAATATTTATTTGAATAGTACCAACTAAATATTTATTAAACATAAAAATATATTTATTTGATACAAAAAACATTAATTTGGTTTAACAAGCACTTCTTTTTGTCAAGTAAATATTTATTTATTGTAAATAAATGTTTTAGTTGCTACTATTTAAATAAATATTCAATTTAAGATAGATATATATATTTTTTTTTTCTCGGTGAACTTTTTATGATATAGACTTTTATCTTTCGTTGCATCATTAGTAGAATTCTATAAAATTATTATCCAGCTCCTATACGTAATAAAGGATTAAATAGGAATACTAGAAACGAGTAAGACAAAATTGCACATTTTATAGTGGGAGTTTGCTGCTGCCATACCATATACCGTTGGGAAAGAGCGTACATTTTGCAAATATACTTATCCGGCTTATAATTTATGCTCCGCAATATTTTTCGGCTGCGTAATTCTCGGCTGCTGCTGCTGCTGCTGCTGCTGCATCGCGAGTAATACGCGTGGCTATTTAGTAGTCGGATATATGGAGACGTGAACACGCAAAACCCGCCAGTTAAATACACATCATGGTTGAAAAATAAAAAAATCTTTAATACCGGAATATATCCAGAGATACGACAGCGCGTGTCGCATTCGAACATTACGTTGGACGCGACGAAACGACGATCTAGCGTTTTACATACCGTTAATATCGTTAATTATTGTTTAATTTAGCTTTATCAATTATGTTTAGATTTCGCTCCTGATCGTCACTCTAAATTTTGCTTTAATGAAATTAAAAATAGGACTCAGGTCTCTCTATGTCTTTAATATCATAAACGTATTGAAATCGTCACTTGAATGATAGAAGAAAAGACAATAACGTGTAAAATCAACAATGTGAATAAATAATGAAAATTTAATTGTACCGAACAAATTAAAATTCATTAAATGCTTGATATGAATCATGATTATAGATTCCAGGCGGATAGCTGCAAAGAATTCGAACGATTTGAACTAGTTTCGTAGTGACATCTGTATGATATATCTGTTAGGTCTCTTTAGTCCTAATTTTACTGAGAAGATAAAACGGATCGCTGACTTACCATTATGTGTAAGGGTTGTGCAGGTGCATTTTGCTTTCCAAATTTTATTCTATAGAAAATATGTTGTTTTAATTAAAAAAATGTGTGATACATACACTGAGAAAAAAATGTATTAAATTTTAATAAATATAATTGTTTGAATATTACTGATATATAACATTTATTTACGGAAAATAAATATTTCCTAAATAGAAAATAATAATAGTTAAATCAAATTTGTGATTGACTTGTATAAAATAAATATATATATTTAGTAAATATTCAACTAGTATTATTCAAACAAATATTTATTCAAATTTAGTACATTTTTTTCTTAGTGTAGTAAGGTAAATTTTTGTATAGCACTTTAATTAATGATCGTAAATATTGTTGCCTACAGGCTAACATCCAGTATACTAAAAACGATTATAATGTTGCAAGTACATGCAATGTATTAAGTATTTATAAATCTTTTCTGGACAGGTTTTCTTTTGAGTCCGCGTCGTTTCGGCAATCTTCGATCTGTCAAATTACGATAGTTGTACACACAATGTGTTTTCAATTCCCGGATTTCTTCCTCTAAATTGGTTAGTATGGAAGTCAGCTTCGTATCGTCAGTTTCTACGTTTTTATCCGTTAAACTAAAAAATAATACGGCGCTACGTTAGGTAGCTTCAATTTC
This sequence comes from Trachymyrmex septentrionalis, assembly GCF_001594115.1. Taxonomy (NCBI): domain Eukaryota; kingdom Metazoa; phylum Arthropoda; class Insecta; order Hymenoptera; family Formicidae; genus Trachymyrmex; species Trachymyrmex septentrionalis. Next base: position 1,946,873 of record NW_017305397.1, on the reverse strand, counting down.
CGATATTATAAGTAGGAAAAAATATATTTTGCATAAATTGCATAATCCATACTTATTGTTCTTGGTGGCTAACAAAAATAAGGCGTCTATCAGATCGGCGGAAATCTTAGGAGGCGGCTCCGTAAAATGACTCATATGATGAAAATAATTTTCACGAGAGACCAGCGTAATTTTTGTGGGAATATCGCGTCTCGAGTGCAACAGCATTCTTAAGCGGGGATGTAGCCAATTGCTACGAAAGATTCGATGTGATGTCACCCTTTCTAAATGTGCGACAAACTCCGCTTGTTTCAATAATCGACGTATGTGGCCCTAATATGATAATATTAATTCCGATACTGATTAATCCTGACTAATCTGCATTTTTGC
>NW_017305397.1:1938761-1946404 GCF_001594115.1 Trachymyrmex septentrionalis | reverse complement strand
TGATTAATCCTGACTAATCTGCATATTTGTTATACATGCATAGCTTAACTTTTAGCAATTAAGAGGACATCCATATTGAACGGAATGAGATCCGACTTTATTTCTGAATATTATACATCGTACCTACCTCCTTTTCGAGACCTTGAATATCGTTGACCGCCAGACCGATCATGAGATTGATCAGAACGATACTGGCGAGCATGATGAAGACGACAAATACGATTCTGCTTGTTACCGATAGAAAATTGCTCTCGAATAGCTCATTATACTCGTACTCGCCCATCATCATTACTACAGTTTTTACGATAGCTCTCCAGAAATCGTCAAATTGATTGTTTCCGTGAAATAACACAGCAAAACTCAACGCAAATCCAACAATCAAGTAACCAAATGCCAGGAGAACCTAAAAAGTTAAATGTACATCGTTATATAATAATAGCAAAAGTGGTGCGTAAAATAAATTTTCGTGTGATATCTATTGACACTATTTTTAAAGTTCTGATTTATATTTATGTGTTTGTTTATATTTATATGCTCACATATGTAGTTAAAGAATTCGTCGTAAGAAGTGCGAGAATCACTTGTTTGATAATGAATGAGAAAATCTTGAAATTAATGAACATGCAGAAAAATAATTTTGATAGTGATCCGAGTTATACAGTTCTCGTTGTGCATCAAATTTTTTATTTATATACAAGGTATCTGATAATACTTTCTAAAATTTTTGGAATGGAATCTAATTCTAAAGAGTGAAATTTCATTCTTAGAATTTGAGTCATTCTTTTTCAACTGGCTTTTCAATTGTGACAAATGAGCCAGTTTTGAAAAAGAATGACTCAATTTCTAAAAGTGAAAGTCCATTCTTTGTCATTCTTTAGAATTAGATTTTACTCCAAAGATTTTAGAGAATAGGTATTGTTATAAATTAGCCAAAGTAGAGAACCTAAGGCAATAACCTTACGTTTCTCTGACTATCTTACATTTTTGTACGAGCCATGAGCTTTACGCTGAGCTATCTTTTCTTCGTCATAATAGTCGAGCGGATGCACGCTGATTTAAAGTGTGTTTAGTAATTTTTGTGATTTTAAAGAACAAAAGCTGTAAATACGACAATCAATTACAATATTGTAGTCATTTTACCCCACATGTGACGTAACATTCTCATGAAGTGTGACGAAGGTTTAAAGTTATTATTGCATTAAACGGAAGAATGGATTTATAGGGCGGAGAATTTTTAAAATGCTAATTGTATTTTTGTACTTTGCAATTGAATTTTTATAAAATGTGTAAATTGTAATAATTTAGTGTAAAAAAATTTAGTCTAAAAAAAAAACCGATACATTAATTACTTCGGCTAACCTTTAGAATATTCTTCAACACGGTAGAAAACATGAGTGCGTAATATCCCCACATTGGAACTCGACCAATTAATAACATCATTTGCATCCAACTCAACAAGATTGCGATGCTGATGGAATGTAACACCCAATGCATGCAATGCCGAGACTTTATTTCTTCCTTTGAACACTTTACAAACTCGCCCGCTATCGATGTCACTAAGGATAGCATGGCGCATACAAGCGACAGCCACGTCTCAAGTTGTCTCAAATAATGTCTGGAACGTTTAAGAATATATGTCAAGTAAAAATCAATGAAAAATTCAAATTTTCATTATTCGGAAGCGTATTTACTTGGGTTCTAATACAACTTGAATCATATTGTGGAACAAAAGAATGCAAGAACAAATCGCTAGGATTCTTCGAGTCACCATGTGGTCAGCGTCATTATGTGCGAATATTATGGCGTAGACTGAGAGAGAAATAACGAAGAGAAAGTGTACAAGTATGAGAAGAAAGAAAAGTATCCTTAATCTCGCCCACTTTAGTCTGAGAAATGTCTCGACAAGTGGATGCTGTAATATTGCCAGTTGTTTTATATCCGAAGCTGCAGCTATAATGGCCGTGACCACTGCCATTTGCATCTGGTACTTTGGAGCCAATATACCGAAATCGACCGTGATCTTTAACAGACATTCCATTCATTAGAATTTGGTAAAAGTAGTAGTAGTAGTAGTAGTAGTAGTATAAGAAATAGGATATTTGTATCTTTAATGGGAGAAATAAAGAGATCCTTACATTCTCATATTTTTCCAAAGGAGAATTATTGGTCGTTCGTATGCAAGAATCCAAGATATCTGTTAAAAAGGTCAATGGTCGCGAAATATGAGCGAATATAGCATCAACAGCGGTGACACCAGTCTTCGTCACCGCGGCTAAATTAGCTCCATGACTGATTAAAGCTTGTACACATTCACGATGGCCCTGATAAGACGCTCTATGAAGAGCTGTACGATTGATCTACGTATGTAAGAATAATTTACAATTTCATCTTGCATTTGTTATTCTCGAACTACAGTGTCTAACATAGTTAACCTGATCGCGCGTATCAATATCAATATTATGACATTGCATTGCTTCAAGTAGAACCATTAGTGTCTCAATACTCCCTGTACTCGCGACGATATGAAGAGGCGTGCTTCCGGAGCTCTTGCATTTGTATGTTGGCCATGCACCATTTAACAGTAATATCTTCGTCGCGTCTGCACTGCCTAACATCGCCGCATGATGCAAAGCAGTAGTACCTAGCAGAATTGATAGCGTAATCATATTTATATTGTCTTACAAATAATATGTAAATAACATTCTTTAGACTTCTTTTAATAGTGACGGATCTGCGATCAGGTATAAATAAGGTATATACTGAGATGGCTTACTTCGAAGGCTTCGACATTCGAACTTGGAAATTTTTTGCAAAATTTTCTCTTTAATATTTCAATCTTCGAAGCTTTGAAGAATCTAAATGATACAATTATTAATTTAATATATTTAATAGTAACGAATATATTTTTTTCATTGAAAAATGTACAAATATATTTTCGAATATATTTTCATTTTCCTCTATTCGCACAAATACACTTTTCGAAGCTTCGAAGCTTCGTAGTTGTTAAAAATAACAGTCTTAGCAAGTATAAACCGCAACGATGATACATTACGGTTCTATCAATATTGCATAACGCTCTATCGATTGACTAATACCTGTATCCGGATGAATAATGTCAACCAACACCTTTGCGTCGACCAGGATCCTAACGATCTCGACGAACTTAGTCATCTCATTGAGATCATCGCGATTCAGCGCGCTTCCTGCTAAGAGCAACGGGGTAATCAGACGCTCGTCTTTAACGTTTACATCCGCACCGCCTTCCACCAAAACGCGCACGACGTCTGCGTGATTATTTTTTACCGCCTCGTGCAATGGCGTTCTTCCCCAGCATACGGGTAACGGCAGCTGAAACGTCGAAAACATAATTTCTTTAGACCGAAATCTCACTCGAAAGAGTGAAAATTAAGTCAGTCTTGAAAAAAAGTAGCCTCAATTTTCAGCCTTAAAGAATAAAATTTCATTCTTCAGAGTGACAATTCACTCTAAAACTTTTAGAGAATTCACTGCAGTGCAAATTTGCGAATTATTTTCGCGGTACGAACTTTCTTTCCCATCAGATAGGATTCTGTCAGCGAAGAATATGGGATGTCCTTAGTACACAAATAGATACCGACTTTGACATCGGTGTAACCTCCGTGTTGAAGGAGCCACTTTGTCACGTCAGTATTGCCATTGTGTGCGGCGTAATAAAGGGCACATCTGCCAATTTTATCTATGCTGTTTATGTCAGCGCCTTTCTTGTAGAGCCGATTCAACAGATCTACATTGCCCTGCCACGCAGCTATCTGCAGGGCTGTCACTTGAAGGGTACCCACAGGACGCACGTATCTATTTTCGCTATCACTCGTTAAAATTTCATTCGCCTTATCAAATTCCCCATTCTCGATCGCTAATATGAGCCCGATATGATAATGATCGTATTCTTGCATGATTTTTCCGTTCTTTCGCGTCAACGGCATGAATCGATTGGTCCAAGACTCCCTAATGCTTGTGAGAAACTGAACACGCACAATGCGCGTAATTAACGAAAATCTAATCACCTCAGCCGGATGTGGTAAAGGATGTGATTAGTGTTTTTTATTTTGATATGATTTTATTTAAATATCACCTTAATTTGCATCGATAGCTTTGGTAGAAATTATTAATGTAAATTAACATGATATTACAATAAAATTCCGTAGTTTGTTAATAACTAATTAACTTATAATTACAACATATTTTCGGATTTTCAACGTTTTCTGCTCTCGCAGCTGTTATTAGCGGATAAAAATTTCGTTTTCTGTTAGAGCGTCCATATAATATGTACACACACACACACACACACACACATATATATATATATATGTACACATTATAAAAAGTAAAGACTGCAGTTGAATTTTTGAACGACAGCGAATAACTCTCGACCAGATATTTGTATAATCTCGTTAAAATAAATTCCAAAATTTACAGCGGCATTTCCCACATCGCCCTCTGGCTACGCTCTGGCGTTGCACGGCGTATCTCCCCGACCCAAATTCCGATAATTAATTAATTTCGCGGGTATCGCGTTGCAGTTTTATGAGTAAATACCTTCGAAGCGAGTGCATTCCGTCGTTCGATACTTCGAACAGCTCCGTTATTCGTGCATAATCAAACTATCGATCTGGATATTCGTGAACCTTTGCGTCGCGCAATTTTGATAACGAATTTGTTAAACAATAGCTAACGGGATTACTTCAACCGAAGAAAGTAAGCGAACGTATTGAACGAAGCCTCAAGCCTCGAGCCTCTCCGTTATTGCTCGAATATCTGTACACGTACAAGGTGTCCTAAATTCTCCACTTCTCTCTCTTCTGCTTTCTTTTTATTTACCAATTTGATTTTTATTAATTTAAAGTTTCTCTTAGTAGATCTTTAATCAAAAATTATTTATATTTCAATATTTTCTATTGAAACAAATTTTAATTAAAATGCGGATTTAAATAAAATGCGCAAAAAGAGTTTACTATCTAAAAATTAGGAGGAGGTAGATATAGATCTGAAAATGATTTTGTTCGATCATCAAAATAATTATATTGAACACTCACACAAGCCGGCTGCTAGAATGTCAAAACTTTTTGCGTTATTATCCATTATATTTGAGAGTCCTGCATTATTATTATGTTGTTAGTGTAACAATATTATTTTCAAATTTGTATTTAACTAAATTTTTAGATATTTCCAAATTGTTCTTTCCGTGCATACATATATGCAGACCCGATAAATGTTCGTACATTATATAACGATGAGCAGGTAACGATTTGCACGATGCTTAAACACACGCGATCGTGGTCAGGCTCTCGTGTATTCGTACAGCCGTTAGTCTTAACACACGTTCACGCGCTCAATCAACTGGAGAGTGTTGCGTTACCTTGCCAAGCTCTCAGGGCCAGTACGCGTCTGACCACGCTGCTGAGAGCATCCTTCTGTTAGACAGACAATCTCGTTGGAGTAGAAGCCGATTCTTCACGACACATAACGAGATGCCGAATTGTCCAAAGTGCGACAAGCCAGTGTATTTCGGTAAGATGACTTGATTCTTATTGCAATATCAATATAGTTAGAAAATATTGAAACCAGTACTATTTGAGCCGAGTGTTCGATGCTGTCGAACACGAAGAATTGTACTTTGTACAATTGTTAGCACAAGCTAATCATCGTGAGCAAAGGCCAATTTTACATGTCCGTAGCATTGAAAGCTGCCGAAATGAAATATCTTGATTTACAGATCAAATTTCACCCTTATAATTTATTTTTATATTCGAATTATTCTTTCATCGTCGTTTTTATGTGTATACAAGAGTGGAAGCGTTAGAGAACGCTGAAAATTATACAATTTAATTTTTCATAATTTTCCAATATTGCCGTTTCATAAATACGAATAAATTATTCATGTTACATCGATTATTTATATAGCACACAGTGAATAGAAAAGAGGTTAATAAATATCTTGTGTTGACAAACGTATTATATGATAAACACGATCCATTTCTAAGTACATATACGCGTCATTTAATAGAAAACGATTAAAACGATGTACGCGTGCGAAATATAATTCTATGCTTTGCAATCAATTTTATCCAAAATTAGCTATGCAATCATCCTTATATTATCTTTCCAGTCTTCCTGAAAGATACGGCAGAAGTCACATTTGATAAATGAGACACAATACTATATTGTGAAAACGTCAATGTTTAACTTTAGCATACTGTCTATCTATATTTTACTTTGACTCTTCTCGAAAATTTTGATAAATTATGAAAGATTAGATTTATAGTTCGAAATATTCTTATCATCTCTTATTATGTCTGGATTAAGAGTCGACAAGAAAGGCATAGAATCAAAAGAACATAAATATACTTGAAATGGTAAACGTGCGGTGACGACATCAATGATATCATTGAACGACCTCGGAATCCACAACAGCAAACATTATGTCAGTTTCACTCCATACAGACTCCAGTTTACTACGAGCGTAGTGAATGAGTAATCCAGTCAGTTTCTATAGAATAAACTCAATCCACAGTTGTGTAACAGGAGTTGCAGCACCTGCGAGAGGAGGCGCCGTATTTACATGAAATTAAGTCTACGGCGTAACGTTGCACTCTCGTTTCATAATAAGTGACTTGTACGCAATATTCTTTGCCGATACGATTCGACTTTAATCAGTTTTACTTTGAAAATTGGTCAACCGTTATCAACGATACTTCTTGAAAACAAGGGGACGACCTCGAAACCTTCTTAAATGCACTTCGATATTATACCGGTTGCAGTAATACTTGTATCGTAAGTTAGTGGTTGACAAAATGCTGCGATAACGTTATCTATAGTCGACTATGCACTTTAAAGTGCGCATCGCGCATAGTAACTCTATTTCAATAATAAATAAACGATGTGTAATAGACGAACAGTTCTGTAGTATTGTGCACTTTTTTATGAAATTCAAGATATTTTTGGGGGTTTCAAAGCTATTGTAGCTACAAAAAAAAATCTAATATATTTATCCCATTCTATTAATAAATAAAAGCGTGATTCTAAAAAGATTAGCGCGCACAAATTTAGACATTTTTAATCGAGGTTATACATCTTGTTTTTTTTTTTTTTAAACCCATTGACCATTGATGGAAATAGATTTGCGTTTCTGATGCGTCACGAACACCTTTTTTTTTTTTTGCATAAAACGCTCAAAAACATGCAAATTATTGGAACCTTTTGTGCAAGCAGTTACACTTGTATATTAATATTTTATCGAATTTTTGTCTATTATTTTGTATGCGTACAAAAAATAAATTTTTGCATAACACTTGAACATCTCGCGTAGAGAACTATTATGCTAATGCAAAGTAAAACACAGAGGAAAAGAAAGAAAATAATCGTAACGCGAGAGACGGCTGAATGAGGAAGAAAAAACTATGCCGAAGTCACGGAGTTGCTCCGAGTGCAACAATAAACCGTCCAGCCGTGAGGGTAACACAAAGGAAGCATAGTATATCGCGCGCATGGATACTAATAACACAGACACGCGAAACAGGTTTGCCGAGAAGAATGGTCAGGGTCTCGTAGTCGCAGTCACGAAAAGGTAGTAGGAGGAACCGCGAAGAGAAGAGTCGGTCGGTTTC
>NW_017305397.1:1933381-1938661 GCF_001594115.1 Trachymyrmex septentrionalis | reverse complement strand
GAGGGGGAGAGGGGGGGGGAGGGGGCACGATGATGTGGACGCCGGTTTGAAAGGAAATGAGCGCGGGTGATGCAGGCATGGGTGCGGATTGCGGTGAAGGGGATGGTCCCTGTCGACGGAGAGGGATAAAAAGGAAACGAGGAGACGGTAAGGGCCGGGGAATGATGTTCCGAGGGTCTGTGCAATCAGCGACGGAGGCTGATTGTTTGGCGCCTGGGCGCAACGATTCGTACGTACGTTACTGTCTCTGCCTTTTCGCACGTTACCGGTGCGATGCGCAACTCGGCGAATGCCGCTGACGATTATGCACTCGCTTCACCGTCGCCAGATAATTAGGAGTTAATTAACTAATGGCCCTTTATGCGCGTACCCTTCTTACCCACGATACACTGCGCGCGCGCGCGCTCGCTCTCTCTCTCTCTCTCTCTCTCTCTCTCTCTTCCTCTCTTTCATTTTTCTTTTTTCACTCTCTCCTTCTTCCATACGTTGCTATTCCTCATTCTACGCTACACCTCGCTTTCATCGACGCATCCTTTCCTCGCCGATGCACCCACCGCGCTCGTCTCGTCATTTTCCAATTTCCCTCGCTGCCGCTACCGCCCTTTGTGCTTCTTCTTAGACACGGTGAAGCGTTTGAATGCAACCACCAGTCCCGCTATGGTTCTTGCCTCATTTTTGTTCTCTCCTGCAAGTTTGATATGCTGTAATGACGCGACATGCCGCCGTGACGCAACGGAAGAAAAGAAAAATCACTTTCGGCTTTCACGAGCCTTTCTGTCAAATTGTTATACACATAAGAAAGGAGATATTAGAAGTCATTGAAACGTCAATGTTAAGCTAATACAAAAAAGCTCCGAAAATTGTATTTCATTCGTGGCATTATGCCACAGAGTCAATGACTCTTAGCAAACTGAGAACTTGTCTTTATCAACGTGTTTGATCTCGTGTACGATTAATCTTATCTGAATAACTGGCAATACTACAGTTTTTAAATGATAAATCTTATTTCAAGTATGACCACTATTATCTTTACAAATATTTCAAATTTATGAGTTTGAATTAATTTAAAAATGAAACATATAATATATATAAAATTTTAATATCTGAAGGAATGCTTCCAAATTCTCAATTCCCTTAAAAAAGTTAAATCCACGCTCTCGTTGCTTTCTTATTGGTACCATTCCATCTTTTTTCCGACAACTGTATTGTGTCCCTTTCATACGTACGCACGCACACTAATGCTTGCAGATGCATTTGGGAATTAAGTGAGGTACATGTATAATGTGACTCACATATGAAGGGTTTTTTTTTTAATCCGTCGACGACACGAAATCCTTTGCGAAACAAGTTCGGAGTATGTTTCGCATTCGCGCCTTTAATGAATAACAGACGACGATCGAGAGTCCCATCGGGACTTCAATATTGGAGTTTCTAATTATGGAAATTGCTAATGGAAGGATTCTATCATCTCCTTCTATCATTCTCATCATCCGCGATACAGACAAGGCAGTGTGCTCAAGCCGCATGGAGTTTATTCTTTCATTTTAAATTTTGTTGAAAACAAACGATGGTTAATATAATGTTGTTAGATCAATCAGTCTTTTTTATTGTATTAAATAAGAACATTTTTTCATTGTATTGTTCGCCTCTTTCAATTTTTTAATTATTTTACTTTATTTCGGATGTCATTCCATTAACATTATATTAACATAAAATATTTTTTCATCATTCTTTTTGAATAATATGCGTGTCTATTAATTTCTCTTTCTTGCAGCGATCATCTTTACGGCGAAGGGAGGAAACGATGTTCTAATACAAATACCACATTACCGTAGAAACATAAAATTTAATATGGAAAGCGTGACTAGTTTCGTTGCGGTGTACCGCCTTTTATGTTACACCGAGACGCGCGCGTTAACATTCATCTTGTGTTGCAGCCGAGAGGAAGACATCCTTAGGCAAAGATTGGCACGGTTCGTGTTTACGCTGCGAGAAATGCAATAAGACCTTAACACCCGGGGGTCATGCCGAGCACGAAGGGAAACCCTACTGCAATCACCCTTGCTATTCAGCCCTGTTCGGTCCAGGAGGTAAATGGAAATTTTCGTCTCGGTTCGAGCGATACGCTTCGTTTCCTCTAAAACTGTTTCATATTCAAAACCCTTCGTAGAACATGGCCGTCCTGCATTTAATATATTAAATTAATGTACATCTTCCTTATTCCATCCATTTATGTGCGTATCGCATTGCTCTTTATACTATTTTCAAATTAAGTAATATTTGCTGCACTTCTAATATTACAGATTTGCGTAATGAAATGATCGCTTGTGATTGCAGGTTTTGGACGGGGCGGTGCTGAAAGTTACGTTTATAATAAATGAAGTGTAAACGTAAAAGCAATAAAGTGTGTCTATTATTATATCTATATAAGAGATAAATAAGATAATTGTACAATTTCGAATATAAGGAGCAGTTGGACATTGAAACATAAAATAACATTCATTCTGATTGTTTATGTATACGTAAATATCTATTTTTTACATGATGTTTCAGGAATGTATATGTTATTAAACGTAATCATGATATTATATAAAAAGGAAAATAATTACATTCTATATTGAATTCTTACCCGCGCCTAATTGATCTTTTCATAATTAATCTTTATAGAACGGAGACAACACTAATTATAAGTATACACTCTATTGTATATGATATCTTAGTTTCATAACGCCGATAAGGGAGAAATGCACGTTCACGACTAGAGATCCATTGCCAGTATCCATTGTCAGTACAAGAAGTGCGCTAATAAACAAAGAATTTTTATATAAAAATATAGCTGATATAATGCAATATTTTTTTCTCTATAGTGTCTTCCATAATTTATTAAAGCTATGTTTTCTTCTTTAATTATATTAATTATTGATTTTTTTTCTCTATAGTGTCTACGTAAGAGTGTATATTGTTTGGAACAGATGTCGCTAAATGCACGTTTTCATGAATTATCAATAAACTTTTATGCTGTAACTTTGTTTTACAAAATATCGATTTTGATATGAATAACAAGTATTTTTATATTGTACTATATTTACGAAAACAAACAGCTTTAATGTTTCCGCTTTTAATAGCTTTAATAGCTTTATTCACTTTTATTTATTTCAGCAAGTTTATTTGTATTTTCATGTTTATTATATTTACAACTCCATATAATAAAATTGATAGTAGTAATACCATTTATAATTGTATCTTTAGTTTTTATGTTTTGTAATACATATGCAATATAGCAGGACGGAAATAATTTTCTTTAGATTTTTCAGTATCTATATGATTTGTGAAAAGAAGAAATATTAAGTTTTTAAAGATATTTTTTTTCCTTGTATTATTTTTGAAAATATTTTTGCAAATTATTTATATTTGATTTCTTCAACAATTAATCGAATGTTACATTTAAAAATATTATTTATACCACATGGAAAATTTAATTATAGGGTATTAGATATTGAAATAAATTTCATATATAAACCTCATATTTATTTAAAAAGGATGTACAGAGTTTTGTTTGCAAGTATCAACAGCGAGACTCGGCAAGAGCGGCGCACGGAACAAGAATATCACACGGAACAAATAAAATAAAATGAGATAGTCGTGTGTGCTCGATTAAAAATGCGCGGCTGCGGCGTTCGAGTCGAAATTCCGATTAGCAAATACATAATTCGCAACAAACGAATTCGCAATTTCGCTCGTCGCTCGAATGCCGCACACAGTCGTTTTTCTCTTCGTATCTTCTATATTCAATTCCGTATTACAATTATTTTTGTGCTCTTCATCAGCTTTTCCTCCTACGGAGACTATAAAACGTTTATGCAATATTGCTCTCTCAACGGATTCTTTGGCAAAACTTATTACACATAGGTCATCATTACAATTAATAAATAATAAACGTATTAAATAATATAATGATGATAATGATAATAATAAAATATAATAATAATGATAAAATAATGAAAATAGTGAAAATAGCAAATAGTATAATAATTATTAATCAGCTTCTTTATGATAATAGCGATAAAGTAACAATAAGTAGGCAAAAAAAAAAAAAAATCTTACCGAACATCGGACACAATGATCCAGCCGATGTTTGGTCAACTGAAATTCAAATATATCTCGTGCATGCACGCGCTGAATTATTCCTTGAACTTTTTCTCGATACAAATGCTTTCAGCATTTAGCAATGCCGAGCCGATAAAATTGTTACTGGGATTACAGCAAATAAAAATCTCGCGTTTCAACGTTTTTCAGCGTCTGCGTTTTTCCTTTCTGCAGGGCTTTATCGTGCTGTCGTGGCACATTATAATTGCAAGCAATAGATACCATAATTACGATTTGATTAGCAATTTAAAAATGTCAGTTGCAATCTCGTTAATTTTATGACAAATCGAATTCAAGTGCAAAAGAGCGTAACACAGACAACAGAGATAAAATGATTTTCGCGATAAAAATAATAAAGTTTAATTATTTGATAAAAGGCTATCGACACGGACGGAACATCGCGCGAGAGGTTCAGAAATTTTACCAATTGACTGGGGGGGATCAATAATAATTTCGATTTTGCGAGCACGCGCTTTGGATCGACACTAATGAATTGAAAGAACGTTTTATGACATTATATTATATTCGTCATTTAATTTACTGTTTTATTTATTTCAATATGCAATATTTGGTTTACTAACGCATCTCTTTCGAATGTGACTAGAAACTGTCGGATTAAGTAGAATTGTCAAATAATTTTCAATCTACAAAATTATCCGGCAAGCTGAGTAAATTCGAGACGCATGAAATCTGTAGCGCGTGCCGTTGAGGCATCAATGATTAACACGGTAATTAAATCAGAGAACGCGCGTGCGCTTGTGAAACGTAATTTCTCATTAAAAATCTCTGACGCCCAACGCTAATTGCGCCTTCGTGATAATCTTCTCCCGCGCGTTCCACCCGACGACGAACGGGAACTAGTACGACTTCCGCTGCAAAGCGGAAGCGTGGCGAATGCGCCGAACGGAACGGGAGAACGAGCGTGATCGTCGGGCTGTCGAGGAAGTGTCCACGCGCCGACTTGCGCTAATTACCACGAATAAGCAAGAAAGTCCTCCGTACAATAGTGATCGGTATCTCGACATATAATTCGCGGTTAGCACGTACTTACCACCTTAGCAAAATTAAAAATGATCTTTTAAATATCTATTCTTTGAAGTCTCTTTTTGAGTAATGAGTTATCTTTGAAATCAT
>NW_017305397.1:1927109-1933281 GCF_001594115.1 Trachymyrmex septentrionalis | reverse complement strand
TTTTAATTTTTTTTTTTTTTTTTTTTTTTTTTTTTTTTTCAATTTTCATGTCGATCCTACACGCCGCTCGCGACTACGCATTACTTATCCGTGCGAAGAGGCCGCTCAAAACCGGCGCAAAGGTCACGCTTTTTTGCCGCAACTGCGCGACGTGCTCGTTCGTTCGACGATCCGTGATGATGTATATGTCTTATGTCGGTGCGTGCTGCGTGCGTGCGTATGTACGCATGTGTACGTGCATGTGTTGAGTTTACTCGCGCGTGTGTGTATGGTCTTTGGTTTCTACAAAAAATATATATAATATCCTTAACAGTAGTGATCATTACAGTCGACTCCTGATTTAAAAATCTCAAACTTATCGTGTTATTCTCTACGATATTCTTAAAGGGGTGAGGGGTCGTCGTGCCTACAGGAGAGAAAAACGTGCCGTCGGGGCGCTTGACTTTGTTTACACGAATCATATGTATAATATATATATATATATGTATATATATATATATATTTTTTTTTTTATTCTTATTTATATATGTTCAATTTATATATATTTACATGGTCGGCGACTATGTGCCACGCGAGCGCGCGCTCGCGAGGGCGGTCACGACCACCGCGTGGAAATTACACTAACTGAGGATCATTAAATTAAACTACCTACCATCGCGGCTCTCCAGAGAGCGGCGACGCCGTCTTCAACGCTTTCGAGCACTCGAGATTCACTCGCATCGCCACCATTAACAATCGATAAGTCAATCGGTCGATGATTCTTCGGATTACGATTAATAAATAAAACATAGAAGGGAAACGTTCATACCGCGAAGAACAGTGGCGATACGAGGAGACTCTGTACGTCAATATTCCGACGTGACCGTCACTCGCGTCAAGCTCATTTTGCGCGGAATCACGTCGCGCGCTCCGATTAGAACAAATTCCCAAGTCCTGTTATTCATCTTGAACGCAATGGAATTTAAAACTCCGAGCGCAGCTAATTCTAGATTCGTTTTAACGTTCCTCGTCGCGAGTCATCCTAATCTTCTTCTTCTTCTTCTTCTCCTCCTCCTCCTTCTTCTCCTCCTTCTCCTCCTTCTCCTCCTTCTTCTTCTTCTTCGGACATTTAATCTTCCCTGTAGATTCACCGATATCTTCCGCACTCTGAATTTTCCATCGCGTATTCCGAAAGCAGTTAAAAGGAGATCATTGCTTAATGTCGAGATGGTGTCTCTTCGTGATATGGCGTCCGTTGTCGCAGCTCGCTCTCTCCGCTGAGCATTGGGGAACGTTCGGTCGAGAGTCCCGTCGTGTGGTTCAATCATCAAGCCAGGTAGAGGTCCGTCGGTGTGGCGGAGGTGTGGTCCGGCTTCGTGCAGGCGCTTCCGGTCGGTGAGGCCGCGCTGGCCCCGCTGCTGGCCCTGGTGGCCGCCAGAGGCGAACGACTGGCCACGTCGGCACTGCTTTCCGGACCACCGCTGGTACAACCGCCGCCGCCCTGTTGCGACGTGTGAGTGGACGTGTCCCCGTTGCAATAGTAGTACGTGGAGTCTAGAACGAGAAGCGATTACGTTCATCACGCATAGAATGTGTGGGTTTCCCTATACCTGCGTATACAAATACCCTATTTAACATTTTGCAGGCTCAATTGACGCATTCGTATCCACGAATGAAATATCTGCTCGCGTCGCACGCTCCTACACGCGTTTTACGTTTTCCCCGCAATTCGTAACGTCGCATATTCAGCCGTTTGTTGTTGTTTCAGGCGTTTTTCGCCGCAACAACTTTTCCCATTCTGTTTATATACATGCGCATCGTATCGCGTAGAATTAAGATGGAATAAATTTCCGCGATGCGCCTATCTAATTTTCGCGTTTAATTACAGCGTTCACGTAACGCTCGCGTGGAATATTAAGAACGAGGAGGAGGAATAAGTTGAGCGCGCGCGGGGAAGCGGGTGAGAGAGCGCGTTGCGATATCGCAAACGGATCTATATTACGTGTTACGTGGTACGGGTTAGCAGCGTATCGCGTGTCCGATAAGAAAAAGAGAGAAAAAAAAGAGGTTTATTATTCTATTCTATATCTGCACGCGCGATGCGCGCTCTCTTCTATGGCTTGCACCACCACCGAGGTATCGCGATCTCCTCCTAACGCCGCCAGTCCTGTACGTTATGAAGGATAGGCGTTTGAATCGGGGTTATATTAGAACCGGACGGAGAACGCGACGTGGCGATTCGATGGGGAACTAGCTCGATGTTATCTGATATGAATCGAATTGCAGCTCGCGTTAACGAGGAACGAAGGTAGGAAGTTCTATTTAGATCGCGAGGTATTGTGTCTGCGTGCGCGGTTACATGAGCGTAACTAGAAATATAAAGTTTTTGCCAGGCCTCGTATCTTCGTATATCGCGTACATGTAATTTCTACGGGATAAAGAATATACGGCTGCCTTTCGCGCGTTTATTACTTCGAGCAAGTTGATTGCGTAACGGCCGGCTGACCGCTTCTCTTTCTAGCGTCGTTATCAACCTCGGCGGTTACCGAAATATCGGCCTATTTTCCTAGTATTTTCATATTTCGATAACCCTAATCTAATCGGTACTCATACTCACTGTTTACTTACTGAGCAACCCGCTTGTCGCTGCCCCATAACCATAGCCGCTGTACGGTGCACTTGAATATTGGGAATACGCAGCGCTGTACGCGTAATCGCCACCACCTAAACAAAAGTCGACGATAAGCTGATTAGCGTGGGTTGACAGTGTCGACAGTTTCTAAAATTAACACATTATGTTAATCATTCAGAGTCTGAATTAATTCTCAAAACTGGTCTTGCAAGTAGACTTGCGCGAAAGTGGAAACTAAGGAATAAATTAGATTCTCGCGTACAATTTAACTTTACAGGCTGGAAACATGTGGGGCTTGTAATGATACTTGTTGTTATTCAATCGAAATAATGGTTACTGTTATAATTGGTGCCAAACACAATACAGCTGCAGCAATTCTATTTAAAAAAAAAAAAGAAAAAAAATATTGATATACAAAGAGAATTATTTATATAAGTAGCACACAAGAAAAGATTGATTATTTTAATTACACGTAGATTAAGAATAATATCATCACGGTATCCTTCATCGGTACGTGATTTTCTCCAATGGATAAAACCCACCCTTTCCGACAAAACTGTCCGTGGCTCATCGCCCCGGAACTGGTAAATCAGCGCTCCTCAGACAGAGCTCTGACTTACCCTCTGAACGTACCGCCGGGCTCGATTCAACCCCCGAAGGGTATAAGGGCGCGCTTGTCCTTGACGAACGGTTAAGCAAGCGGTTTTTGGTTGTACTCACCGGTGGCGTAGTGTCCGAAACTTGGAAGCATCGTCGAGTACGGCGGTATCGCAGAGGCTACCTGGGGCTGAGAAACTGGCGGCTGCAAGACCGTCAGTCCGGGATCCCCTCCGGGGGTGTTGGGGGCCGCGGGGGTGGCGTTTGTCTCGTTCTGCAACGAAATCGGGGGACTTTGCTCGCCCCCACCGGCCCCCACCCCGACATACGACACTGCGACGGTACTGCTCTCTGCTATGGCCATGCACAACACAACACAACATTCGAATCAAGCACTAGCTAACGATCAGCGCCTTACGTCTAAAGCTTAATTAAACTGTTTAGGTGAGGATCGGGAAGAAAATTGGGATTTGGAATTTTTTTTATTAATTCTTTTGGAATTAAAATACCTTTTACGAATGCAACAGGCATTTTTGTTTAAACCCTTCTCTTTCATTTTTTTTTTTTACTTCTTCGTGATTCTCAAACTAATATGTAAATGACATTTTAAAAAATTGGCAAAAATGTTAGTCTACCGAGGAACAAGATCTTATGTTGACAAGAATTAAGAATGTACTATTTCCATTTCATTCAGGCGTAAAATATAATGAATAAAGACAAAAAAATAAGAAAGAAGAATGTTATCATCTTTTTGCGTGAAAACATTTGCAATGTGTGCCTTATTATACATTTTCTGATTCATTAGGAAATGTAAATGGTAATCGTGGGTAATAAAGGACTCTCCTCTGGAGAACGGGAGATGCCGCATTTGATTTCGCGGTAAGTTAATACCATAAACACTCGACGTGGTAGTACACATTTAACATGTGGACATATTAGTTGGACACGCGCATATCTGAGAGAGGCTTGATAAAACCTTATGCTCAGCGAAACAGATGTACATGACTCGGCGCGACCGTAAGAGAACGTAAAGAGGTGGCGAACTCACCGGTGGTGTGGTAAGGAGACATGTTAGCCCCGTCCAATGTTTGGCTCAATTTTAGTTCTTGCATCGTCAGTGGCGCGAGCGGCGTCAAAGTACCACCTGCTATTAAGGGATCCCCATTTTTCCGTTATTGCGGTTCTCGTATCGTCGACGGTCAATCAAGGCGGAACGTTAAAAGGTTTCATCGCGGAGAAAGACGCGATATATTTTTAGCTCGAAGATGCGTTACTTAGAAAAATCATGGTGAAGAAAAGAACACATTTAATATTAAAGTCCAAGTACATTCACGTATGTACATTCGCACCCTTGACCAAACACTCTGATCGCGGTACTGCTACATGTTAACGAGTGTGCAACAAACCATGCGATTGCGACTCGGACCATTTATGTTATTCTTCAAAAATACTTTGATCCGGAGCGAAGATTCCCGATTGAATTTCATGAGATGAAGCCGCCGTTACACGCCTCGCTTCGTCCATTCCGAAAAGCACCGATCGGGAGAATTCGCAACGCGACGCGGCGTGACCGAGTTGCTCGCAACACGTGCCACCGGAGAAAGTTCCGTTCATGTGTTGTGCACCACGTTTGGCGCAGTTATATACTTCTCAATACTTCGTATCCATCTATATATACGTTCCGCCGCTGATCGACCGCCTTTAAACGGTGGAAGAAAAGTAGAGAGATGAAAAGTAGAGAGATGAATGTGGAAGAATGACAGAAAAAGAGCGTGATAGAGAATGAATGAATATATATATATATGTGTGTGTGTGTGTGTGTGTGTATGTACGTATATATGTATATGGGGAGGATATAGGTAAAAAGATCCGCGAACAAGAGATTTTGGCGGTACCATTTAGATAATAGATAAAAAGAGAGATACAAATGTATAGACCAAGAGAGAGAGAGAGAGAGAGAGAGAAAGAGGGAAGGAAGAGAAGAAAGAAAAAGATGCTAGTGAGAGAAGTGAGAGCGGTATTCCCCAAAGCTGAAAACGCCGAACCACCGTGTGGAGCTTTCCGCCACCTCTTCTACCGCTGCTCAGCACAGCTCATGCATTATTAAAGCCATGTATTTAGCCGATATGGGTATGCAAAGCAAGACGTAAGCCGCAATAATAAGCGTACTGAGAGGAAACGAGAGAGGGAGGGAGAGAAGAGAGAGAAGAGAGAGAGAGAGATGGGGGGAGGTGGGAGAAAGAAAGAGAGAGAGCGAGACAAAGAGAAAGAAAGAGATAGAAAGAGGTCTTTGGTGCAACGAGAGAGAGTAGAAGGAAACGAAGGTGGAGGAATGAAACTTGGTGCACGGCATTACGTGCAAGAGGTTGCGGTGTACAGTACACTATCTGGGATTTCCGTGCGAGGGGTGGAAACGGAGCAGAGAGAAAGAGACAGAGGGACCACGCACGACGGGGTTGAGGGGGTGTTGGAAAGTGTCGGAGGGTGCCGGAGGGTGAAAAGAGAGGGAACAAGCACGCTCACCTATGGTGCCCCCTATGGGCGGGGTGTAGAGATGAGGCGTTTGCGCCTGCGTCATCGTACTGATGGTGCCCAGGGAGTCGTACAGCTCGGCGGAGGTGGCAATAGCGTTCCCGGGGAATCCACTGTGTTCGTAATAACCGCCGCCTCCGCCGTTGCCGCCGCCGCCGCCGCCGCCGCCGCCGCCACCGCCACTGCCGCCATTTCCACCGCCGCCGTTTCCACCGCCGTTCGTACCACCGGTCGTACCGCCGCCTCCACCGCCACCAAGCTCGCTCAGGAGCTTGTGCTCGTCCTTGATGCTCCATTTACTCGACCACAGCTGCAACATAGACCGGCGAAACCTGAAGTCGAAGTTCGCGAGTTTGAGAGACATCCGAGAACAAGCGCCAAGATTGACTTGAATGTTGTAGCTCAGCCCACTCGGTCCCCCGATTACTGCAA
>NW_017305397.1:1925536-1927009 GCF_001594115.1 Trachymyrmex septentrionalis | reverse complement strand
ATATATATATATATATATATACTATCGGACCTGATTCACGTGGTCTGAGGTTTTAACCTCTTTCGATCTCAATCACCTATACGTATATATCTAGATAGTCTATTATGCAATTGAATACATTTTAATAAACAAATTCTACCAACTATCGAAACATTCTGCTATTTAAAAAGGTTCTTCTCCACCACTTACGTTTGAATACAACTGATCGCCATTGTAGTTGTTCCTTTGCCTCTTCAAATCGTTGTCGGCGTGGTCATTCAGGTCGCGATTATCATCTGTAAAAATTGAGAGAACTGTTAGTGGCAGAATTCATATTTTAATTTGTAGCGAGCGAACGTATACCACAAATATGTATCGTCATTCAATATTAATCGCCAGTAGTGATTCCAATATTAGAACAACATGCAGAATGTTCGACGAATGTTATTTCCATCGGTGTGTATCTCGAATTTGATAATTTCGAAACGCGAGGGAAAATGGATCAGGGACGAACACATCACACAGGACGGCACATCAACCGGTACGATCGCGTGTATAGTCATTCACCCACACACGCGGATCGGGTCCTATACGCGGCCGGCCTCTCGTATTACCCGCGAATCAAGACACAAATTAAACGTGGCCGGCCGAAACTAAATTGAATCTGCCGAGGGCAGGACGCGCGGCGCGGTATGGCATTCGCGCGCGTAGACGGCGTATGGCATTGATAGATAGAGAAACAATTTCGATTCTATTATATGTCTTTATTATCTCCCGGTCGTCCCGGCGGTTTAATATAGGAACAGGCACGTGGGACGAGTGTCGTTATTCTGGTGTGGCTGAGGGTGTGGGCATCGCGAACCCTTGCCGGGGATGAGATCGTGAACGGAACCGACCGGTGAGAGGTGTAGGGATGGACGACGAAAAAGGGGGTGAGGGGGTGGGGAGGGAGGGAGCAAGAGGGACAACAGTACCGACGTAACGTCCTCGGTGGGGGTAGATAGTCCAACGTTCTGGGGTATCTCGAATAATTAAATGACCATCCGAGGGTGGGACGGGTGGAGTACGCCTAGCATAGGGCTCGTTAAACCTCCCTGTCAAGTTGTGATTGTCCGGCCGGTCGAGAGCGACGATCCCGACCATTCGAGCGGCAGGGTTTGTTCCTGGACCGCTATAAAACCCTCGTTTCAAACACCGGCGGTGGCAGTATGCCCCGTGAGCTCTCTCTCTTCCCGCTCCCGGTCCTACTTGGAATTTTACGATTTGATCAGCCGAGTTAATCGCGGCCGCGCTATGTCACGGTAAACAGACGAGTACCGCGTTACGATACAATTTTACTAGAGTTTAGGGCACTTTTCGGGGATGTCGCAGTTCCACTTTGTAATCGAGATCGCACGTGAATCGAATTCGAGCAATGAGTTAGTAAAACGATCGCGATTAAAAGATTTTATTCTACTTTATGTTTTTCTTCTTTTTTTTTTGTTTTTTTATTTT
>NW_017305397.1:1902383-1925436 GCF_001594115.1 Trachymyrmex septentrionalis | reverse complement strand
GCGATTAAAAGATTTTATTCTACTTTATGTTTTTCTTCTTTTTTTTTTTTTGTTTTTTTATTTTTTGCACTGAAAGAAAAGATTGACCGCTGCAGGAAATTAGATGGTAAATATGGCGTAGCATTTTTAATTTTTGGCTGCTGCAGCCAATTTTAATAATGCTATGCCATATTTACCATCTAATTCGCTGCAACAGTCAATCTTTCTTTTCAGCGTACGGATACGTATTGCAATGTCGAAAAGTTAATCAAGTCGCATTCAATGAAGTGTACTTTTATGCGAACCAAAGTTTGCAGACTTCGAGAAGGCGAAAATCATAGACGGTCCACGACAGATTTGACAACGAATGAATTATGTCGCGCGGAAGGAAGGTCAGCGCGTCCCCCGAAAAAGAGCAGTAAATCGAATAACTCGATTGATGCTCAAGAGGGCAAAGCACGCGCTTGTACGAGCGAACTGGCGAACGTTCTCTCGATCGCGTTATTCGAAAGCAATTGAGTCAATGTTAAGCAATACAATACACGGGTAATAATGGACTTTGGGGCGAATCTGGCCCCGCGGTGTATCCCCTACGTCCAGGGGATACATAGGGTGGGACACGCCGGGTTCTGGGATTCTGCATGGGGTCAGAAGCGCGCAGATGTAACGCGACAACAAACAGCCCCGATAGATTGCAATGCTTCCCTCGAGAGGTCGTCCGTAAATTCGTAATAAGCTCCGGGATCTTTGAGTACGTCTTCGCTCGCTCGTCGAAGATATAAATAATAGCGCGCTGGGACCGCTTCGATTTTTCTCGATCGACGAGTCTCAAATTGTAGGAATATCGGAATTCGTGAACTCGATACGCTATAAAGATTAATAAATAATATCTCGCAACAAACGCTGTACCATGTGCGCCTCTGATTCAACAACTCGTAGGATCTTTGATTGTAATGTTTAATATCTGACTGATCGAATTATGTATTCTGCCAAATAGACGATTGATGATTTTATCTCTGGATTGTACCATTCCGGACTTAAAAATCACGGCACAACTTCTACAAAGCGTCTTCGTTATATTCTTTTACTGCCAAATTGTAATGTTCAATATTTTGTTCATTTTTTTTTACATTGAAAATATGACCAAAATTATCGAAATATTTGTTACTTATCTCATCATTAATATTAACATTCATATACAAATTTGACATACTACTATCCTACGTCGGCTTACATTTCGCACGCATCTCTGATTTATTATTTATTTCTATTGAAGCCTTATCATTTTATATACATATTGATAAAAATTCCTTCTATTTTTTTACGTACAGCGTTCATATTCACTTAAAATAATTAACTGAAACACGAGGATCTTTCGAGCTACGTAGCCGATCTAGCTGCTGTAAAATAACAACGTTTTCATGACTGGAAAGTTAAAAGAGGGATCGATCGCGTTTTGTAACACAGTTTTTCCCGCGGGCCTCTCTGGTCAGGGGATTTCATTAAATTTGAGTACTTGCGGCTAGGTTAACGCGACGCTCGGTCGATTTTTACATTCTGACGCACAGCACCGGAGGAACGTTCGAAACGATCGCCGTGCTCGCTCGTTGAAATTCCAAGCGGTTAGGAGGTATATACGCGTATACACGTACGTACACGCTGATGATCTCCCCGGAGGATAGGGAAGCTAATGTGTCGTCGGGGCCGAGATAGAGAGGAAGCCTGTCTGTGGTCTCTGTCTCTCTGTGAAGTTTATAATCTAATACGTATACCTACCCTCTCGGCGCGAGCGCACCGCTCGCAAAACATTGAGTGCTCTCACCGCGGACGCGACCACTTTTGCGGCCGCGTATCGCCGCTCTCATAATCCGATTATATTGAATTACCCGTGTACCTATCGGCACACTGCGCGCCGCGTTCCCGCGTACGAATCGATATACCTCGCCGCGAAACGCGCGCTCGCGGAATTTTGATCGAGCTCACGCGCGCGGTTTTCCCCCGCTGCATCGCAACGCGCTGCGGCCTGCTCGTGTACGTATCACGCGGAACAGAAAAAAAAAAACCGCGGCTCTTCCGCGGAATCACGACGATCGAATTAATCTAATCGTTTCGCCGATCGCACGGGTAGTGGATTAGAGATTTCTCCCCCCCCCCTGCCCCCCGCTTCGGCATCTAACGCGAGGACGCGAGATTATTTCGCAAAATGAGCGGCGCGAATCTCCGCGAGGGGATTTTCGCGACGCGATCGGCGAACAGAAAAACCTCTTGCGGAGCCAAAGCGCTGTTGTCGGTCACGTGTACGCGGCACGTGTCGTGAATATTTCGGTCCGCGTTATTCACGCAATGACAGCAGAATGAATCGCAACACGTGCTCGGTGACGTTTGACTGATAACCTTGCAGTGTATGCGGCTAATCTTGGTTCGCTCGGGGCAATGAGTGCTCCAAGTGACTCGATCATTCGCAAACGAGCACGTACGACTAGAAAATGTATGGCTCAAAATCACATGTCCTAATAGACAAATTTCTACATCGGGCGTCCGTACGCAAACAATATCGTCATACTCTATTTTTATCATCTATCCTAACCACACGTTGCTCAATATTATTGTGAGAAGTGTTACGTGATATAAATGAGAGTAAAAAAATCACTCGTAACGACACTCGTTGCGTAAGCTTGTAAATACTGTAACTTCGTCTCTGTATGTCCATTCAGTAAGCGATTGAATAAAATACAAGGGACTCGTTGGCGCAAGAGGCAAGTTGCATTATCTCTAAATTCTTTGGAATCTCACTCTAAAGAGTGAAAATTGAACGAGAGTCTTGAAAAAGAATGGCTTAATTTCCAATCTGTAAGAATGTGATTTTACTCTTCAGAGTGATAATTCACTCTAAAAGTTTTCGAGATTTCCGTTTATGTATTTACGGCGAAAGAAACAATGGAAAAGTTATTGCAAAATATCTCTTTTATAACATAAATACTTTTCTCTGAGTTTCATTTAAATCAAACAAATGTTACAATACAAAAAAGAAAAATCTAATCGAAGAAGCAAGTACATTGTTTAGCATTTTATAATTTCGTATTCAATGTTCTTCAATTTAGATAATCCAAGTAATATACTGTTAGTTAAAAAAAAGTTTTACCATACGATATATTATTCCGAGTATAACAGTAACTTGTTATAATAAAATGATTAAAATCGGACTTACGGATAAGATACGTTGACTCATATTTAAGGAAAGATTAGCTTGACTTGCTGTACCATTTGTACACACATTCGGTTACAATTTAATTCTAGCAAAACATTTTGTTTATTTAATACTGCTATTCTATTTTAATATTTCTATATTAAAGTAAGCTAAAACTATAGTAATTTATATTTGTCTTTCTAACACTGTTATATTAACAACATTTTGTGCTATTTAATCATTACAAAATTACTTTAAATAATCTTTACTAAGAAATACAATGTATCTACTGTCTGTTTTTTATTTCTATTACATTTTCATTAATTTAATATAAAGTTTATCATAGAAACAATTTACATCATAATACGTATCTCACCTCGAAACAAATTACTACAATGCAGCATATTATTCATATTTCAGTTACTAAAGAAACTATATATAATACAGAGTATTATATATAGAATCATTTTGGCATGAAAATGTAGAGGAAGATTGCCTCTCTATCACCTTAGTACATTTTAATCATAATAATTAATCGTTTACAAAATCTAATGTCGAAATTATAAAAACTATGCCAACGATTCCTAGTTTCCCCTAATTCACGAATTATTCGCAACTAAATAATGCGAAAATTTCAATATTCAAGATCGAAATAATAAGGGCATACAAACAAGCACTGATGGTGTTTACGAAGTTGTATCATTGTATGTAGTACCAAGGTCTAATTACAAGTCATTGCGAAAAATTGTTTAACTTCTTCAAAACAAATGAGAATTCATTGTCGATTTAAATTGAAAAAGCAAAGTAAATTGATTTATTTTACGTCGTGTTATCGGGGGCTGTAACGACGATGTAATATTAATATTGAAAACTTACATCGCGTCTTTAATTTTTAAGCGACTAATTTTTAATTAGTTACTGCATCTCACACGATCCACAATTGTACGAACAATTATTCAATCTCAAGTATCGCAACGTTACGTTGAAAATACGCTACTATTCAATTTATATACCTGCGATAGTAATAACATTTCTTCCTGACGCACGCTATCGCATCACGCTGTTTCACTTTGAGATTTCTGCAAGTTCAGTTGCAATTCGATATCTCAACTACAGCGATTCTCGTTGCCGATAGTAAGCGTCGGATAGTCAGTATTGAATAATGTTACACGATGACAGAGCGTAATTGGTAAATGTAAGAAGATGCGGACGAAGAAGCGAGGCCAGCAGCAGAGCGGGCGAGGAGAGCGTGCGAGTGACTCACCGTCAACGCTGCGTTTTCTCTTGATGCTGTTGCCATTGGGATCCTGATGGTGCGCCGGAATACCCAGGATGCCACTGATACTATAGGCGTTGGGAGCGGTGGCAGCTGGATGACCTGCTGCCGTCGCAGGTGCATGTGCTATCACCGACACGGAACCGCCCGATCCCGGCTGGCCTTGCTGTTGACCTTGCTGCTGCTGCTGCGCCTGCTGCTGCTGATGCGCGTGCTTCGCCTTCTCCGCCGCCTTGTTCCTCACGATCCTGCGAACAATAGATCGGACGTTGTATAATGTCCACCAAAAAAAAAAACTGCCACGTCACCAAGGGACACGTCTCGCTTCTCTGTCTTTCCCTTTGTCGATTACAAAATTTGAATAAATCGCACCGGCTGGTACAATAAATCGCATCTTCGACAGCCGATTTCGATTTCTCATCGGAAAACGCTTTCGGCAAGGCAGAAGTGCAGACGCATCTGCGTTGCGCGCGCGCGCGCGCGCGCGCTGCGTATCTATTAATATACAGTGACTTCATAGTGCAACAATAGAGTGGCACAAAGTACCGATTGTTAATTCCAAGTCCGTCGGGCGCAGAGCGATTCGCGTTCGAGATTGATGATGAAGCTTGCCATTGTTACGAGACAAGATCTTCCTGTTGAGCGCGCGCGGCACAGCGCGGCAGTTTGACTCTTGGCCGGTGATAAACCCCGGCCGGAGATCAAGATATTGCATTGATCGGTCGCAAATTCGGATTGCACGAATTGTGAAATACACACAAATTTGGCCGGAGAAATAATACGTGTGTAAATACAAACACGCGTATATGTTATATCTAATTTTTCTCGATCGACTCAAAAAATATCTCTCCTAAAAGTGATCTCCTTTCGCTCCGTCAACCGTAGTATCCGTTGCACTCAACGCGGAAGAGCAGAACGAAAGTTCGAGCCACGACGAAAGTAACGATTGTTCATTCCAATTCCATCACGCGGTCGATCATAAATCCTGGCATCACCGCTTAGAGCGCGAGGCTGTGTCTGCTTGACTCCGCCAGCGATAACCGACGGAGCCGCCCTGTACGGTGCTGATCCGCGGAGTCACGGGTTACACGATGATTAATTACGATTACGCGGGTCACTTCGCCAACGATCATTCTTCTCGGCTCCGATGTATAACCTAGACCTACCTACCTACCGCGAGCACACACCTTCGCCCGCATGAACGTGCCCGTCGTTGTACACGTATACGAGGAGACGCGAATCGTTTCATTATTGTTAGCCGACGTCGGGACCGTTGGCCGCTACCTTCGGGAATAGCGAGCAGCGACGTGACTTTGCGGAACTTGGCCGCATCGTATCGTAATCGCATCGAGGGAGAGCCGCCGCCGCGGATGTAACGGAGTGGCCATCTCGACTCTCCCTTTTCTCTTCCCCCGTCGAGTATACGGGCGTATCATGCACTGGCTGCTTATTATCCGTGATATATTGCGCGTGCGGTTTCAATGGTCAGCCGCTCTCCCGACGTCGGTATCAATTATCTCGGCGAATATTCACGATGGCGCGTTGTTAATCTCGCGCGTGCGACCCGCGCGAGATTAACTGAATCGCGCGCTTTGCAACACCAACGACCGGCCTAGGCCGCGCCTAGAGATCCTCGAGTAAGATCTGTAAGACTAACAGTCAAGAGAAACAGTCAGAAATGTATGATTATTCTTTCGAAACTTTCAGTTCTGACGGCTAATTCTTACGGTACGTCTTACAGTTACGAGTAACGATAAATATGTGTGGTGGTTCGCCAACTATTTTTTAGGATCTACTTAAGAGATGGAATGAGACGGATTGTGTACAAAAACAGAATAAGATATCCAAACGTTTCATTCTAGCTTCAGCAGGTACTGAACAATATGACAGACCAATTAGAAGTCTAAACGATGTCGGATCTCTTGAAGAGATCCCCAGCCGCGCTCTCGATACGCCCTTTCGGCCTTGGATGTGATTTAACGTTCTCCACGTAACGACCGACTTTTTTTTATTTTTGTACGTAGGGGCTGACAACGTACTCATCGGAACAGGCACATCGGCCAGTGAGACAAATCGGCGATGAGTCTGTTTTTCAAGAGGCTCGTAAGCTAAGAGACTTTTATGCGACGGTAGATACATCGATTTGAGATTGTAGTACATTTCTCGTATAAATGATCGGTAATGGCGTTTAAATCTTCATAGATTTACACTTTGGATTTCTCAGTAATACTCATAGTACAATTATTTTTCTTCTATTAACGAGAATACCAAAAAAAGGTTAACTGAAAATGTAAATTTCCGCATAGAGTAATTCGCAAGGATAGTATGCAACGTGTGCCACACACACACACACACACACACACACACACACACACACACACGCTTGATCGTAGAACGTAGTGAACATCTACTCTTTTTCAACGATCATTCTTTTTCACCTCGTAATGCACTTTGGAGCGCGTCAGGTCAACGATTCCTCGCCGGGATGGGCCAGTACGTAATGGATCGACATTAAGTCCTTCGTTTCTGCCGTGGATGTGTTTGTGGGCTAGGTAATCGTGGGGGTGCGAGCAACGGCGATCAATCAGATGACACCTGTTGCCCAATCTCCCTCGTTCGTTCGCCACCTTCACCAATTCGCAACAATTAGCAGCGATCCTTATCAAGGTTAGACTCTAGGGTAGCCGAGGTACGCCAATGATCCTAAACCGACGAGTTATCGCGCGTCGCTCTCCACACATAGAAATTACACACGTGCGATGTAACTAATCACTATCGTGTTTTCCGATAACGATAAACTAATTAACCCTAATACTAATCATCGCACTTATACGTATTAATTAATTATCAAATAATTAGCGCGATTCTACGCAAGTTTCTACTTAAAAAATACGTGTCTATTGAATATACCATACTGACAAACAGAGATCGGATCAAAAGATGTTTAAAGAAATATTTATAAAAGCGTAAGAAAAATATTTCTGCTGGAGAACACATTATTGGCTTGATAAAAACGACGTTGTCGTGTTTGATCTACTATAATGTGGTATAATCAGCGATGCGTCATTATTTTCCCGTGGTGAAACACGAGAGGTATATTTCGCGAATGATGAAAATCAGACGCGTGGCTTCCGCGAAACACAGCACGTAACGACTTTACTCGCGCGGTATAATGAACGTAATCGGCGATCTAATAAATGCAACGGCGCCCGAGAAGTAATCCTTTTTGCTACAACAGGTGCAGATTATATCGCGATAGAGATGGTGCGAACCGTTGCGACACGGTACGCTTCGTTCGGCGAAACGCGACCGAATGAACGAGAGCTTTCGCGTTAAAATTCATTACGCGCCCGGGCCTCGGCACTCTAATTAACGTAATCCTTTGCGAGCGTGCTCGTTATCGATGCATTGCTAAATATCAGCGGCCGGCTGCGGTAATTTTCTATGCCACTGACGGGGGATGGAGCAATTCGCCAAAGACTAATCGAATAGTTACGCGGTTTTGCGCAAGTAGATTCCGATGTTGTGTTATCATTTTCGTTACGTTATGCACGAAACATTAATACGTACGTACGAGTTAAGAAAAAGCGATTTCGAAAGATTTTTCCGAGATGAGAATGATCGGAGAACACTTTGTTTATAATGCGGAACATCGATCCTTCAAGGAACTATTATTTTTGAAAGGGAAAGATTGTATATCGATTGTACGAAAACAAGGAATGCCACTATAAAGGGGTAGTCTGAGGTGGAGAGAAAGAGAAAGAGAGGGAGTCTTTTATGGACAGAGGTTGCCGGGAAAATAGAGAAGCGAGTGGATGAGAACGAAGTTCGTACGACGTAACCCCAACATTTTCCTGACGCTACAATGTTTCTCCCTTCGTACTTGATTCTGCGCTCTTGTTCTTCTCGTTCCCTTTTCTTTGTCTCTTTTCCTCTCTCTCTCTCTCTCTCTCTCTCTCTCTCCCTCCCTCCCTCTCTCTCTCTCTCCCCTACCATTCCGGTACTTCATCTAATCATTGAGTGCGCCCTTTCTTCTGTGCTTTTCCCCGTGGCGATTCTCGTTGCGATCTGCGGCGCGAGACGATGCGAGCTCGACGGTTTCCAACACAGATTTCACAACTTGTTTTACTTCTTCCATCTATATAATTAAGCTTCCATGCTTAAACCTGATAAATTGCTAACAGTGACTTTACGAGAAAGAAAATGGCATTTGGTACGTATTGCAATATACAAATAATC
The DNA here is from genome assembly GCF_001594115.1 of Trachymyrmex septentrionalis. Classification (NCBI taxonomy): domain Eukaryota; kingdom Metazoa; phylum Arthropoda; class Insecta; order Hymenoptera; family Formicidae; genus Trachymyrmex; species Trachymyrmex septentrionalis. The sequence goes on along the minus strand of NW_017305397.1, from coordinate 1,916,755 downwards.
ACAATCTGTTTTTTTTTTTTTTTTTTTTTTTTTTTTTTTTATAACATCGCGTACCAATCATTGAAGTCTATGTTTTTTTATTTAAGAATTAAACATCCACATTGCAGTCGTTTCCACTGTTTGAATCTTGGCTGAAGTCGCGTTCAATAGTTGTGCCACCGTAAAGTTAGCTAACCAACTCGCATTTTGGCGCGAATTTGCGAGTTTGCCATTGGGGGTTGCAAGTCTGTCGCTGGAAAATCATGCGACGGCTTTCGTTCGTGTTTGAGGGTAGGGAGAAGAAAGTCCCTCGATTCTTGACACGGCATGGGCACAAGGAAGGGGATTTCCCGCGAATACGGTACGAAAGGATGTTCTCCTTCGCTCTCACGGTTACGGTGCCTAAGAGAAACCGGAGGTGGCGCCTCAGAGGAAGGCTTGGTAGAATTATGAGGGTAGAGCGTGTCGGGGGTGCCACGTGGGAAGAAGCTATGCCTCCCCTGGCGCCGTCAGATCGTTCCCCAACGGCCACTCCTGAACTAAACTGCTTCACTACCTACCCTGAAGTGCCGTCTCCCACCATTCCAAAGTCAAGTCTTCCTTGTCGTTCGCTTTAAGTATATGGATGTCGCAGCTGCATGCCGCTTAAGTCTCAGGATTGCGTGTACTTAGAAATTTAAGAACAAGAGGAATAAAACGAATTATTTACTTGCCGTTTTTTTTTAAAACTACGTCGTTTAAAACGCTAGAGAGAAGACGCAGATGGAAAATTACGGAAAAAGGAAAGCCATAGTTTCGCTTTTATATGCAACGCTAGTTTCTATTTTTTATTTCCTATTTTTATAATTGCGTGAGCAGTAATTTTGAAAAATACGTACATATTTTTCAAATAACAAAGCAACAGAGAGAATGTAAATCATCGAGGTTACTCGAGCGTGTCCGGCGACTTCACGTCTCGAATACGTAGTCGGCAACGACGCTGAATAGTGTTTTTATTGGTTGGAATTTATTTCTAACAAACCGATATAGTAACAGCGGGAATATAATGGGCGCGTCCGAACGCGCACAAGTATTACACACAGCTCCTATGATAGAAGTTTGTGCCCCACGCAAATCCTCGCGATCTCGTCACGGCTAGGAAAATCGTAGGCAGCACACCACGAGCGACGTTCCGAGAAAGCAGGAGATGAGTTCGGGGTTCGTACCACAGCTCTGGAACCACAAACTTTAATGTCGGCATTACTTTTATGCACGACTTTATGCCAAGTATCCCATCAAATATATGACCCGCACTCCCGCACGCTTCTCCCTAGAATGGAGAGAGAGAGAGAGAGAGCATCCTTCTCCCTACTTACCCGATTCTACCCCCCTCGATCGTCCCGCACTCACGGCCGCGCGGCTAAATTATTGCGAATAAAACTTTATACTCAAATTACCTCTACGCCAACTTTATCGCATTTCGCCGGCGTTGGGGCCACCTAGGTTCTCCCGCCGCCACCGCTGCTACCACCACTATCGTGGCGGTGTGTTCTCCAACCTCCGACGTTTTCCTCTGTCGGGGGTTGGTGACTGGGCGGATTTAAATTCTCCTCTCACGGATCGAGATTAATTTCTTCGGCTCTCAAGCACCGGCCATCCACACGGTTTAGTCCTTTCGAGATGTTATTCAGCTAGTTACGTTGCGACAGGATAAATTTCTACTGATGTTACTAAAGATCAATGATCAAGTCTCACGACTAAGGGAGAAGCATTTCTAGATCGCCGACGGGCGTGGATCTTGATCATGGCGTGGGCGAAAAGAGGCGATCGATGGTTGTCAATGAGCACAGATCGCTCGTTAGAGGATATGTACATACGCTAGTCGATATCATGAGGGGATTTCCGGATTGTGATGCGAGCGCAAACGATCTGTAATTGTCAATTATCGTGCTCGTTAGGCGTCGGCTGTTATTGATCGTTTAAAGTGCTAGTGAATCTTGTATTGACCACGAAGCAAAGAAAGAATATTTTACTAGCACAACGAGAGAAAACGAGAGACAGAGAGAGAGAGAGAGAGAGAGAGAGAGAGAGAGAGAGAGAGAGAGAGAGAAGGAAAGAGTAAGAAAGTTTCATTTCTCATCAGCTTAAATCTTCACATATGCATTGTGGAGCTTAAATCTTCACATATGGATTATACAAAATAATATAAAATTAAAATTCATTTTGCAAATTTTAGCTATAAAATTTTTTATTTTTTGTACATTTACGTATAATAAATATACATAATATTTTTTTTTTTTTTAAAGCATGTAATACTAAATTTTTTTCCATATCTGGAATTTTATAAAGAAATCTGCTCGTATTAAATTCGCAAAACTTAGCAGCTTGAATCATTCTGTTGTAGCACGCCGCTTATAAACAGATGTTGCTACATTTTACCAACGTATCTGTTTTACACATCGTTTACCGCAGTTCCTTGCCGACGTAGAAAATACGAATTCTTGAGCCAAAATTTCCATTGTTATTTTAATTTTTCATAAATCCCAATTTGCGTCGCTGCCGCCATTCGTTAGTGCCCCCGATAATAAAACATCAATTCGTATCTATTCGTCCCGGCGCACTCAATGACAGATTCAAATAATTCTGGGTGCACCATAGTTAAACGCGTATTAGGGTGCCTTACGTTCTTGCGGTGTTAATGCGGAGCTTTAAAGTTATTACGACCTATTATATGCCGCGGCGGATTGCGAGAGATTTCAAGGGGCTTTCGAGGATTTAGCGGTCCCACGGCAGATGCTCCGTCCATGGCCCACGAATAGCACCAGAACGGAACTCCTCTCTCGTTAACTCGAAGTCGAGAGAAGGATCAGGGGGTGGCGAGCACCCGAAGAGCAACGAGAAAGAGAGAGCGAGAGAGAGAGAGAGAGAGAGAGAGAGAGAGAGAGAGAGAGAGAGAGGGAGGGAGGGGGAGAGAGAGAGAGAGTGTGTGTGTTTGTGTGTAAGATGGAGCCAGAAGCAGCGGCCAGAGTCGCAGAACTGTTCCGTCGAGCTGTAGACACAATACGGGGTTAGCTCCACGGCTATTGTACGCCCTTCAGAGCCGCACAATGGCTGAAAAAGGTGTATCCTGATATTCCGTCATCTCTTCTCCACTCTTGAGGAAGAGAGAAAGAGAGAAAGAGGAGGCCATAATATACTCTGAACGGGAGCTACCTGGCGCTTCCATGCGATATAGCAAGGTGTGATTCTTAAACAAAAGCAACTCCCGCGACGTCAGAGTTCGCACTTCTTCGTTTGTGCTAGGCGAGATGAAATTTTCGAAATACACTGCGTGTTCTCACAAAATTTTTTGAAATTCTATTAACGTTCTTTCAAATTAATTCTTCTGTTACGAAGAGATTTAAGCATCTTTCGAACACGAACGAGATGACGTAGCGCCTGCAAAGGATATTAAAATAGATATTTATAATATTTATTCCTCCTAAAGGTAATTTATTTTCATATCTAATTTTTTTAATCCTATTATGTATCCTATTATACCATAATAGGACAAGAAAGTAAGATATTAAAAATAAATAATTTTATATTATTTACACACACATACATTATACAGTTATAAAATTGAAAAGTAGAACATATTTTCAAAGCATCAAGTACGGATTAAAACGATACATCGTAGTGCGGCATTTCGTGCCACTGTTGCCGGTGGCGCGTCTCAGTCATTTTGATGAAGTGTCCCCCCGTTGCTCGCACGTTCAGGATGAGTATATTATTATATCTGGGGACGTGCAGGGTGCATTGTCAAACGGCAGCTGCCGGCTCCATATACACAACTATATTAACTGTGGCTATACCATCGTCCAACGACACAATAATCTGCGAGTATCCGTGCGTACAGGCATATACGTACGGAAAGTGCACGGTGTGTTTGTGTGTTTGTTTGCGATGCCGCGTATCCCGACGACAAAAGCTACGCTCCCAACAATGATACTGGCGAGTCAACAGTCACCGAGGATCCTCTAAGCACAATGTAATACGCGATTTATAATATATCGTTCCTGCACCGACACACTTCTTTCCCCCCCTCGAGATGGTCATGGGAAGTCAAGAGGATAGTGTGTATCCGCTATTATGCGCACGACGATCAGGAATGTTATTCATATCCAAATCTGCTCGCGTTTTCCAGCATCGCGTTGTTTAAAGCATGATGACGTATCTCTGTACAAGTTAAAGTTATAGGTGAGATAAATAATTATCAATCTTTGTGCATCATATTAATCGTACATGTGAATAATACGTGGCGTAGGTCGTGGGAAATGACACTGCGATTTCGCTGTGCGATCATTCACTAGATCGATTATGGCACGATAATATACGTGATTGAACCTCTCTGTGATTATTACTCATCGGTGATGAGCAATTAATAGTAGAGTTTCGACGGTTCATTAACTTACCAGTCAATCTAATGACCGAGTAGATATTAAACGCCCGTTTTCTCAAGTCATTCCGCGATATTAAATAGCAATCGCATTTTTTTTTTTTTCCACTGTGAGGTTGAATCGTGAATTTTCCATTATTATATAGATCCAACGCGATCGAACGGGATATCCTCGAAGCCTCGGCTTCTGTCCGGTCGAGCAGTTTCAGCGGTACAATGTTCTCGAGCAACTTCGGTATTCCAGCTCTCGACCAGGAACAAAAGGGACGAAGCATTATGGGCTAGCAGAGTAGGCGACCATCCGGTTTCATTGCGGTTCCGTCTGTCCTCTGACGTTTCCACGGCAACCTGAATTTCGTGCGTCGTCGTCACCGCCGTCGGTGCTGCCGTTGCTGCCATTGCCATCGTTATCCTTCTTGTGCGTCATCGTCGTCATTGTCATTGTCATTATCATTATTGTCGCCATTATCGTTGTCATCGTCACCACCGTCGCCGCCATCGTCGATGTCGTCCTTGTCATTATCGTCGTCCATATCTTGTCGAGGTACAACCTCAAAGTAGCGGCTCCCTCCATTCGCTGACGGAGGATACGGAGAACCCGTAATTGTAACTTCATTTGGGGCTAATTTCGGTCGGAGGGTATGATGAAACGCGGTAATAATTGCGTTATCCAGACAAAGGACGGTTATGGATACGCGCCGCCGCCACTGCCGGCGTTTCCAACGTGGAGGCACCATCCCCCAGATCCTCCGCCCACCCCCGAGGGTGCTGCTGTGCCGGATAATGTAGGAGGGCCTCCTTCCCTTTCGCTCCCGCGCACCGCAAATATGGCTGCTTTAACGAAGTCCACGAGCATGGTGCACCATATTGTTCTCCCTACAGCCATGTGTGTGCCGCTATTCGCTTAAACACCAACATCCTATTGCCCTTCCGGGAGAGAAATCTTTGATTTTTAACTCGGTACTCAAAACTATTCTGTTATATTTTTTTAAATATTGTAAATAGTCAAAATATAAAGTATTATTTTTTGTTCTGTCAAAAACTCATTTCAGAGCGACGTCTTAGGCCTGTAATTTCTTCGAGCGTGTTCTCATATTATTGAGATAAAACGTAGTTCAACGCAGATTTGTCGCAGGAATAAGTTTTCCGCGAAATGGAAAATCAATTCCTTTGGTAGATGAGAGTTGAAGTCGGGATGACAAATGCGACGATTTGACGGCTTCCTGGAGGAGAAGAGAGTCCTCCCGCGGCACTGCCAGTGGAATGGTAAATAAGCTCGTCGAGGGTAGGCAGAGCATTATTTATGGGGATGTAATTTAATAACCGAAAGATGAACAGGGAGATATAGCGGTGATGCCGGCCGGAAAGCCGAAAGTGGCACGAAAGTAACAGCCATCCCATTGGCTGTCCCTCTGTGTCTTTCTATGTCCTCCAGGAGAGCAGCCAGCCATATGGCCCGGGCCCGCTCCTGCGCCACCACCTCGAGATTCCGGGGGTGCGAAATGATATGGAAGTAATGGAGAGCGAAGCAGAGCCGGTTGCGCCTCGACGGGAGATTGAGTCGCGCGATAGAAACGAAGCGACGCTGCCGCGCACCGGCACGAAAGAGCGATGACAGATTGATACAATTCCGGCGAGAGATTCGATGCGACAGATTTTCTGCCAACTGTTGTCGCCGCGCTGGTCATTACGTCGAATTAAAGTTACGACTGAAAATGTGATCGATCGTGCGGGGATCGTCCGCGATCGCTTTTAGATCCGCTTCTTATTCATCCTTCTATTTTAAATAGACCTTATTATGTGTGAATGGAATCTTAATTTATCGTATATTTTACCATTAGCAGAAAAGTAGAAAATCAAATCGGTAACTACGTGAAATTAATTATTAATATTTGAAGGACAATTCTTAAATCTTCATTGTACAAAGGAGCGTTAAGCTAATTCGAACATTGTCCAACGCTAGTATCCCCGCGAACGAAGGATTCTCGACCGGAACAACAGGAAGTCAAGGGAGCGGCGGCTTCTTCCTTTGGCTCTGATATCGACTCTGTCGTAACTTGCGGCTTCGGAGGCGAATGCGAGAGGCACGCGAGAGCGTGACGTCGGGGGCTGCGTTGAGGAAACGAGAAGAAGGAGGCTGTGAACCCGGCGTAAAGCTCTCGGGCGAACCTCGCTCCTTATCGATCTGCTCCTGAGACTCCTCCGACTAAGAAGGAGGGAGAGAGAGATCGACACCAAGAAAGCAAGAGAGAGAGAGAGAGAGAGAGAGAGAGAGAGAGAGAGAGCGTGCGCGCGCGCGAGAGAGAAAGAGAGAGAGAGAGAGAGAAAGAGAGAGAAAATAGCTTGAGAGAGGGACGATGGGCCTTTGCGAGTTTGTATACGTGTAAGATAGACTTCAGTAGAAAGTCGCCTACTCGACCGTGACTCCGCAGCCGAAGCCGAGCCTATCAATATTTCCTCCCGAAATTCACCGTAGCTCCTTCGACAATCCTTCTCTCTTTATACATACATATATATGTTTTTAGGCACTCCCGATTTCATCTTTGTCAATGTCATATCCTCGACAGTGTACGACATTTTTATGCTTTTATAATATTCCAATATTTTTTCATCTTCCTTTTAATTACTGGACTGGACGTATTTACATTAATATTTACCTCAAACGATTTCCAATTAATTTTATTCTTTTCATCCGTGAAATATATTAAATAAATTGCGGACACGAAATTCCTTTTACTAGAAAAAGAAAAGCTACCTTCGTAAAAACCATGCGAAGGAAACGTTCTTTTTTAATCACGACAAGCATTCTGCGTTTCATAAAGAGCGCGCAACGAGAACAATAGGAAGAAGTAGCTGCGTCGGCGTCTTTAGCGAATAAAGAAGAGGCTCGGAACTGTTAGCGTCCAATCTTTTCTCCGTTTTTCGCCTATTTTTCCGCTCTTCTCAATCCTGTCTCATACACGGGATATATAACTGTTATTTTTCGCGAAAACCACTCCATTATTTCGCTCTTCTGGTTCACCTTTTTTACCTCGCACGACTTCCATGCTACTCTTCCACTCTCGCTCTTTCTCTTTCTATCCTACGTTCGCGGACGGTCTCATTTCGAAGTGCTCCGGCAAAGCAAGACAATACATTATATTAGCTGTATCATTATTTCTCCACCCCGAAGCTAGAAAAACCGGGACATGCTCATAATGGGAGAAATCTCGGTATACTACGCGCTCCGGTCGACGATGCACCCAGTTCCTGTTTCTTCGCGGCGAAATCCCATTTGATATCGAGACCATTCTCTCTCTTTGCACTCTTTTCTTTAAACTAACTTCCAGCTGTACCAAAGGTTCGTCGATGAAAGCACGATTCGATCGATTTGAAGATTCTCTTTTTTATTTCCCATTCTCTCGTTTCCATCTCCCCAGTTCCCTTTTGCCTTACCAATTGTCTACTATTGTCGCAGTGTTTCTTCGTGAAGACTTATACGAGATAAAGTCGTAAAATGTCAATCTCTGCGCCGTCATGCCGTTTGGACGATTTTGCTTTCCCTTCTCGGAACTGCGTTGTCATCTCAATGAATTTCATATCTGTCTATTATCAGATAGAAACTATATTCGCTTCGACGCTTTGCGGAATAGCAATTAAAGTCTTTCTCTCGTTATCAATCGTTATATGTACAATTAGCCTGCGGGAAGTACTGAGTGCGTGGGCATTTTCTAAAGGGACTCAAACGCGCGCGCGTTTCTATCCGTTGCTCGTCGAGCGGAAATGCATTTACTTGTACCGAATGGATAGGGCGGAAGGTTGCGGGTTCGGTGTACGTGAGTGGGTGATGGTACGGTGGATTGGATAGGTGCATGTAGATAGCGAGGGAGGTAGATAGACAGATAGGTAGGTAGGTAGGTAGGTAGGTTGGTAGGTAGGTAAGTATCCGCGGAGTAAGTTTTTCCAGGCGATCTGCTCTCCGGATTCAGATCAATACCCGCCATCTGGGCCTCGAGTCAGGGGATAGGGACAAGGAGGAAAAGGAGTCGCGGTGGCGAGAAGGAGACCGTGGCCAAAAAGAGGAGGCGAAAGCGAGAGGGAGCGAGAAGTCAGGAGGAGGCAGGCGAGAGCGTGTGCCGGAGGTGGAGCCGGAGGTGGAGGAGTCACTCGAGCAACAAGCCACCGCCGCACCCTCGACTGCAATCCTAGACACATCGAAAACCTCGGCCAGAAAGTAATTCCTGTATCTACACACGCCCACGTTTCACGCTACCGTGACCGCGCAACGCGAATATAGAGGAAGAATGAAAATATGTGCGAGGTAACTCTTACACGATGACAAAGTAAGCTTGACGAAACACCAGGGAATGTGACGGGGAGACGTTAATTGCTTTCTATTTGGGTAACCACTGTTGTGCGAGTTTATTAAAACTTTCTCTCGTGGCGTAACAATTACCTTATACCTTGAGCTTTATCGTACGAAGAAAATCGTGAAAAGGGAGGGAAAGGAAAAATTAATTAAATCAAAGATTACCATTTCGCGATTGAATCGAGGGAATGGATTTTTTTTGCGGCGATTGAGATTCTCGGAGGAGAGTACATCGCAAATGTAATTGTAGCTAATCTCTCGCGCGCAACCGCGACGCGGAATTTAAATAAGCGGCCGCGCATAGCACTTACGTTGTTACGTGGGCGCTAACTCATTTGCGTGTGTTTCCATTAGCGGCTGCGGCCCACAGAAATCGCGTTAGTGAATTTCACTTGCCAGCAATTCGATTCGCATTACGCTCTATTTCATTATCGGCTGCGTATGGCTACGTGCGAGGAGAAAGACGGAGAGAGGTAGCCCTGGCCCTTGTAAACCAGGCGGGAGATAAGGTCTTAAGTAGCGACTGATTAAATCTCGGGACATATGCGAGCCGATCAATGGTACCCTGGTGTCTCCTCCTCCTCTCGATCGCTTCTCTCTGCCCCTTCCCGCCCTACCTACCCACGCATTCCTTTTCTCGCTGTGTGTACCCTTGTACCAGCTTTTCAGTTGGCCGAAAGGGGATCGAGTCGTTCAGTTTGTGCGGTGCTGATACGCTGTAATGCTGTCCCACGGGACAGCTCACTCCCCCTCGCTCTCGTAAGGGCGGCCCTGTACAGCCGAGTGGAGTACTCGTGTTCCGTTAGCTCGCCGCATCATCGGGCGACGCAAAAACACTTGAATTAATCGGCCCGGTCCCGAAGGAACCTGCGAAAGGTCAATAGGATCGGGGTAGGACAGGCCGGAGCGTACTTATCTCAATGCACACGCGAGGGTTCACGCGAATTCTTTGCGCGCGCGAATAGCTGATCGCACCCCTATCGCTGGTGGATCGGTTGAAGCATATGTCGCGATTCCTCGGGTAGCCATCGGGTAGTCATCGGGAACAACGTAATCTTGTCTTGCAATCCGGCAATTAATAAGATGAAGCGTGTGACATTTTTCGATGAAACTGTGTCTTTATATAACAGAACAGAGTGTCGATACGACTCACCGATTGATGGAAGAGACGGATGGCACGTTGTCCTGCGAGCAAATGCCCTCGGCCAGTAACCTGTCCCTAATCTCCCACGCAAACATCGTCGGATTGTCCCTCTTATAATTAGCAATCGCATCGACGACCGGCGGCGTTGCTACTTTCGGCTTGGAGCCTCCTATGACACCGGCTTTGAAACTACCGGTCTCGTAATACCTACAAAAAATAAAATTCACGTAACATTACGATTAATTTTTTATTCTATGAAATAGAGTCACAATTAATACGTGGAAGAAAGAAATCTTCGGAGATCTTGTCTTAAACTGTATTGCGAAAGCGCAATGTCGACAAGAAATCGCTCGCCAAAGTTCGCATTTTGTCTCTTTCTCTTTTGCCCTATCACAGAGTACACGGGAGGTCGAGAGGGGAAAAAGAGAGAGGAACGAACGTTTTTCCCGCGGTGGGCGGCCAACGTCGGAATAACGAATCGCCGTCCAGCGGCGCGTCAACGACCGGCTGTTTTAAAACAAACGGCTTCTGGCCTCCCGCTGTTGCCTCCCTCCCTCTACTCTTTGAATCTCTCTCTTCGTCCCTCTCGTTCTCTCATTCGTTCCTCTTCACCCGGGCCTGCCATCGGCGGGGGGTGCGTATATATGCGCGCGAGATGGGCAATCGCGATTGGCCCGCCGTGAACGCGCCCTTTGTGCCTAATTAGTTAAATAATATCTTCGCTCGTGCTTAAATTCAATTACGTCGGATAGCCCGCAATAATGGTTCGCTTGTGGGCCGCCTTGATGGATGTGGGTCCGCCGCCGCTGCCGCCGCCGCCGGCATCGGCGTCGACGTCGGCGTCGGCGTCGGCATCGGCGTCAACGTCGGCTCATACCGGCTGGATATCTGGCCAATTTTACGTGCATGCATGCGTACGTGTGCGTGTACTGCAGAACATGAACATGCTCCAGTATTAGACCTTCGCGTTTTTCGCTGAAAAATATTTGCGCGAATAAAAGCGTCGTAACAGGTTTTTTGCGTTGCATGTCACAGGAAAAATGGGTTTCGGATTGTTGAGCCGAATTATAATTCTTCGCGACAATTTGATCTTTTATATGAATTTTGATTGTTACAGAGGGATGAAAGTTTCAATTAAAAATGTAACATGTTTTTATTATTACAAAATGAATAATGTCACTCTTTGGGGAAAAATTTTAAATATTTTGTTATTATGAGAGAGAGAGAGATTGCATTGAACTATCGATTGTGCTATTTATATCGTATGGTATCGAAATATAACACATAGTCGTGAACGTATAACTAAAAGTTATTACACAATCGGATAACCTTCAACACAGCGTAACCTGGATCTCGTCACCCCCACGAAATTATTGCGATCATATCTGGTGTAAAACCCCATTTCAGGCCCACATGGCAATGCTCACCCGTTAATATTTCGTCCCCTTTGTTCCGCCTCCACCGTGAAATGGCTATTAGATCGCGCGATTTTTCAAATTGCCTTGCCGTCGCCGGCGTGTTACTCACCCTTGCTGTATTAATTCAGATTTAAATGGATTCGAAACAGTCTTGCGCGAAATCGAAAATACCACCTCCGTAAAAAAATGACATTTACGTCTATCATTACAACGCCGCGATACCTCGTGCTGATTTTCACATTAACACTTTAAGTAAAGCTTGACGAAACACGCACGTTTATGATTCAAATAATAATAGAATGGATTCTAAATCTGAATCAATAAACAATTACTGAATCCCAATTATGCCACTGATAATCAGTGAATTCACAGTGAAATTCAACTAAAAAAATCAACGAAACGTGGAATCTCTAATCTAGTTAACTTTGCCTTAGTACATAAATTCAATTTACATTTAAAAAAGTACTAAGTTTTAATAAATATTTATATTAAATAGTTCCAAGTAAACATTCACTAAATATAAACATATAATTATTTGATAAAGATCATTTTATTCATATATTTATTTGACAAAGATCATTAATTTGATTTAACTATCTTTTTTTTTATTGAATATAATACTTACTTACTGTAAGTAAATGTTTAGTTAGTAACCGTTTAATACTAAGAAATATGAATATTAAGATGTAGTAAATTTTTTACTGTATCGGAACTAATGTGTAAATATCAGTATTTTAATTATATAAAAATAAAATCAAAATTTTCTTTTTAAAAACTGAATTTCACTGATTCAGATTTAGAGAGTATAGAAAAATTTAATCAAATTATAAGTTAATAAGATAATTATTTAGAATACGGACTGCAGCTCCGATTTTCATGAAATTAGGCTTAATCGATGCACGTTTTTACTCGAAATGAAAGAATCTGAAAAAAACAAAAAAAACGTTGGGACGGCTCCGCGAACCGAGATATTAAGCGTCAAAGTTAACTATTATTGAGGAAATCTGTCACAGAGGCAAAATGAGGTCTATAATTAAATACTGTTTTACATGGGTTTTGACTTTCCATGCGAAGCGACTCTCACTCTCCCTTCAAAAAAGTTCGGGATTGCTCTGCGAAGCGAAATATTGAGCGTTAAAGTTGACAACTGTTGAGGTTAAAAAAATGTGTCAGATTTAACAGATTTGACATGACAGATTTTCTAACTTCAACAACAGTACAATTATAAAAATCGTGCGTCCCTTTGCGGAGGTGGGGGGGGGGAAGGGATATTTTGAGAATCCCTTCGCGTGGAAAGTCGAAATCTATGTGGAACAGTACAATTATAGACCTCATTTTGCCTCTGTGACAGATTTTTTAATCTCAACAGTCATCAACTTTAATGCTTAATATCTCGACTCGTCGTCCCAACGTTTTTTCTTACAGATTCTTTCGTTTTGAGCAAAAACGCCACGCATGAGCTTAATTTCATGAAAATCGAAGGTGCAGCCGGTATTCTAAATAATTACCGCTAATAAGACACATATTCGTAATATCATAACGCGAGTGAGAGAAAAGATATATTGTCAAGTTTGCACGCTAGTAAAAGACTTTTTCCAAGATTCGAGTCGTAACATTTCACGTAACAGTCCCCAGAATCCGCGGCGTATCCAGAATACAGAAGCGGACCTCACGAGTGTGTACAACACAAAGGACAACAAGACGACGATCCCTCTCGCGTTTCTTCCTTCAAACGTAACCCTAAAGAAGAAGAGCACTTTGTATCTCTCCTACGCGACAGTCGGAAAAGGTTTACCGGGCAAACGGGGAGATGACTCGATTTCATGGGGGTCACCGGACTTTTCAACGCCATCTTCGTCAACGATTTTACGAACCCTCGCCTAGACTGCCTAGAGTCGAAGAAGTCCCGGTATCCGGTTTCGCTTATAAGATTCGACGAACGGAGCATCGCGACGCGCGGCGTTCTCGTTCCATCAGCGACGCGTGACTGCGTAAACCGTCTGCGTCGGTGTCGTTAACGATGTCGCGTCGGTGAATCGTCGACAGATTCTACGTTTTCACTTGTACTTTCGGGTCATAAAGTCACATCCGCACGCACCACGCGGAAGAACTATGTATTTGGACGGCGCGATTCGCTAAGTCCTCCTACTGTCTACGTTTAAATTTAGCAACGCGCGAAAACCGTAGCACTTGTATCAAGCTATTAATAAAATTGCGTTATTACCTTTCAGTACTCGCGGCATAACTTTCGGATCCTTCGGTGCTGCGATCGGAGATTTAAATCGCCCGAAATTTGATCTCTCATATTTTGACACACAAATGAAATTCGACCGACGGATCGTGCACGATGCGACGTTCGCATTGTTAATGACGAAATCTCGTTTCTCTGACTCTGTCCTAGGTCGAAAAGGGGTCCGTGGCGAAGAAAGGAAAAGGAAATGGTAACTTTAGTCGCGGCAGTAAATAATCCAGTCGGCCTTTATTATGCGGGATTCGTGAAAGAGCGCGTATATGACAATGATATTCGGTCGGGGGACGCGAATGACGTTCGGACCATCAAAGCGGCACGAGGCCACCCGTTATATAGCGGGGCGGGAGTACGGAGGGTGGAAAAAACATGGAAACCGCATATCGTCGAGCACCCCCGCGTCGCGAGGGTATGAGGACTGGTTCCTTCCTTCCGGCGTCGTCGTCTCTCCGTTCATCCCTCGGATTCATTCGTTTTCGCGTTTCTAACAGCGTCTTTAATTAAATTGCTTCGGAAAGAGCGGATCTCTCTTTCTCCAGTTTTTTGTCTTTTCATCTTCTCTCTTTCCATCCGCGCGATTCGAACGACCTTGGCCACTTCGCGGCGCGGAAATTGCGGCGTGGCATTTGGCAAGACGAACTTGATTCTCTCATAAATCACTTGCCCTTCGGCGACGTTGTTTGCTCGTTATCCGCTCTCCGAACTTGGCAAATGCGATTTTCAGAGACAATTATACTATTTCTGATACGTTTTAGTTAACAGTTCGCAGAAACTTACTTACATTAAATAAATTACGTTTTAAAATCAGATATTTATAA
>NW_017305397.1:1897293-1902283 GCF_001594115.1 Trachymyrmex septentrionalis | reverse complement strand
TAAATAAATTACGTTTTAAAATCAGATATTTAACTTTTAATCTTTGAGCGAACTTTTTTTTTTCTTTTTTCTTTTTTCTTTTTTAGAAATTCGCTCATTTAGATCAATGATTTTGCCCTCACCTCGCGCGCCGTTATCGGAACGAGATACTCAGCGAGAGGCTGCAGTTGTAACGGATACGGGAAGAATACGGCACTCACCTCGACAGTATCTTGGATACACAGCCATGAGATACCCTGAGTTGTCTCGAAATGTCGCACGGTCGGACGCCGCTGTGCGCGAGCTCGACGATCCTCTGCCTGACTACATCCGGTAGGGGCCTTCCGTTCACAAAGACGCCACCGAGTTGGTTGACTCCGCCATGACCTGGAAAAATAGGGATCGATAATGCATTAGTCGGCTAAGACTTAACTCCTTCTCGACTCGGCGATAAATCCCAACGCTGATATCGAAAGAAATATCCCGTATTGATATAACGAAAACACGCATCGGTACCGTCACAGTATCTCGATTTTCAAAGCTGTATTAGTGCCGCGTACGGATTTAAAAGGTTAATGTATCAGCCGTGAACGATCCGCCGTGAAATCACAGCGTTAAACGCGATTTGCGTGTGAATCAGGCTTCACGCGCGTGCTAGATCCGCGATTAAGAGAAGCTGGTAGAACGGATCGCAAATGCCAATGTAAATCTTCTCTCGAGCGATCTATCGCCACGGAATTATTCCACTTGACAGATTCCGTGAAAGAATGTCGTACCGTTCGTCGACGAGACTTTCTGTCGAGAGAACGACTTGTCTCTCACGCTTTAGTAGTTTTAAAAGTAATGATTTATTGCGCGTCTACTTGTGTATTTAACGTAACCTTTTTGTTTGACGCACGTATCGATCTACGATATCTGATTGTTGTATAGCGATGCACGCGACGGTAGATGGAACATGCGTCGGGAACGTAACGCGAACTTTAATATTTCTGCCAGTTAATCATTTTCGCAGCATCGAGAAATATTCCAGGGTCAATGTTGCGAGAGCATTCATTATTATTAGTTTACACCCCGCTGCCACACTCGTGTCTGTTCTATAGCGCCGCGTTCGCAGGCTTCATTTTCGCGCGTTAAAGCTGCCTAATGCGATAAGTTGGAGCCAATATCGTAATGGAGGGTTCTGCGTCGCGACATATGTTTCTCTGTTCGTGCCAGTGCACCGATGATTCGATGATCACCGTTGTTTTCGAAGAACCTTAGAAGAGGGTTCAAATCAGCTAGTTCTCATAACAATCTCCCGCTGAATACACTTTGCTATAATATTTAACACTTGTGCCGATTAATAACATTCCAGTTGGAACGAGCAAGTGATCGATCCAGGATCTGATTTTTTATTCGTTACAAATCAAAGAATTCCTAGATTTATATTACGAGAAATATTATATTGTTCCTAGAGGTGATTTTATTTATACACACACTCAAGTTTTCCAACTACGCTCTACGACTTCGACATCTCCTCCGTTCGTTATAAAGGTTATATTCGAAGGAATGAATTAAACGTACGACAACGAGTCATCGCTATCGCTCGCGCGTTCGCATTTCCATCCACGAGGGGCGTTTCGTAATTACGGTAACACCGCTAATCTATGAGGCGTGAACCACGACGTTTTTTTGCCGTTTGACCGTATATCGTATCGCTCACTCGATGATCTCGCCGTCGCACGAAGACAATGAGGTCTCCGCGATCATTACTGGAAACGATACGCGCTTTCCGGTCGCAAATCAATTCGCTCTCGCGTTTATGGTCGCATCCCCGTGGCGCGGCCGGTAGTCAGGGGGATAGTCGTTGGGATCATGGTGGCATTCGCCAGGGCGAAAGCACCATGACTACCCTACACGCACACACGCCGTCACGCCTGCTGACCACAGCTATACGAGGGCTCTGAGTCCAGCCTGGACCACCCCCGAATCGACTAGCTATCGCTACCGCTATTGCTAATGCTACGGGTTTTGCTACCGTCGCTGGACTACTGGCTACTGTATTACTGGAGCTTATTGCCACCGTTCCGTGCTTCTGGGAAGCTCTACGTCGAAACGAGAGAGATGCAGCATCTCGTCCCGCGTTTCTCCGTACTGTCTATATATATATGTCTATATATATATGTCCCGCATAACTTTTCCTTTATATCCGACATTACATAAAAAAATTGCGAGATTTTACCGGGAGCTAAACGTGATAAACGAAAAATCAAAACAAGCCTGTGATCTCGACTATCCCGAAGAAGATCGATTATATTCGTTACTTTTCGTTTTATTGTATCTGCTTCGAAGTGTTTCAATATAAATCTCTTATTCAATGAAGCGTCACTTGATAGGATGCGCTCACGACCGTCAATCAAACGATTCGCACGTAATTTCGTCGAGCTACATCCAAGTTCCATAAAATCGAATTTATGATTTTACCACCGTTCCAATTGACAATCGAAGAGAGAAAGCTAATAGTGTTTCCTAATCAATCCTAAGCGATTCGAGCCGCCAATGTAAAAACGTCGATGCAAAATAAGATGACCTGGCTGTGCGCCGAGCTGCTGCGGACTACTTCCGGACGTAAAATGCGATCCCCGGATCGGCCGAGTCGCCATTACATTCTCATTACGGACGTGCCCATGTCTCAATGGCTACTGTCGCGCTAACGACTATCCTTGAAATCTCATCGTCTCAATTGATATCGGCCAATTCGATTTCTGTTATTTCTCGGACCTCATAAAAAAAAAAAAAAAAATCTTCATAACGATTAGAAAAAATATGTTTACGTTCTTAAATGTATAAAATTATTCATAACGCAACGGTGATAGTTGTAACTTATCGACTTTGCGAAATATATGTAGATTAATTCTTTCGGATTCAGATATGTCTATTAAGAGAATCTAAACTTTGTATATGGAAAATTTTGATTACACGCGTACGAAGGAACTTATACAGCCTCCGTTTCATTTGTGTGTGCTAGGAATCCAGGATTGGTCCCGAAAAGCTCCAGAGCCAATAAAATGAGCCTTAGTGATACACGATCGGTGGTGGCTCGGTGTGTATATTGGAAGCCAAGAACTTTGATATAGATTCCCGTACAGTCACTCGATATTTCTCCAGCATCGCGCTGCTTTGTTCCCGTATTACATTACGCCTTGGCGTTATGTATTGCCGGCACGCCTGAATATACGACGGACTTTATTACCTGTTGGTTAGAAAAATACGCGCAGAAATGTAATTCATCGGTATAGCAGGCGCTGCCTTAGAATTTTGCTATTGTAAATCAGAACGGTTTAATTAAAAAGTATGTCCGATGTCATTGATAGTAAAGATTTAATTACACACTTTCTTACTGGCGGACTATGTAACAAGTATAATGGCACAACGTAATCATTGTACAAGATAATATACATAATAGAATACAAATTTTTATACTCTTGAATTTCTAAAGTTATGTGAAAAAGCACACGGTTCGTTAGAGATGATTTTACAACGCGTGCCTGGTCAGTGATTGCCATCATTCCTGTTAATATTGCATAGTTATTAATGTTCTATTACATTTACGGATCAGCTGCGCGCTCATGAACACAATGTACGGTGATTTTAATTACTGCAACTTTAAAGTGACGTTCGTATAATTAATACGACCGGACTGCTGATTGAGTGGAAATGCTTACGGATTACAGAACTCGTTATTTTCACGTAATAACCTGCGTACTCTGCAGGAAACTTACACTAGATATTTCTTTGTAAACAAATTATTATCATTTCGTTAATAGTGTTTTTACAAAGAGGAATCAAGCCGATTATTATAGAAACTGTCGGATGCACATTTTTTTCTTTTTTAAATATATAAATCTTCAAGGGAAGAGAGAGTTTCGAAGTCTTTGCGAATAGCTCCTACGCAGATCGTCGGCTACAATGATTGCGGTTTAGTTTTTCGTCGGTACCGGTACCGCTACGGCTCAGTTAGCGATCGAAGGCCATTGAATTTCTTGTTTTCACACTCTCGTTTACCCACAGATACCGGATTTGCGAGTCTTTTCTGATTCTCTCATCTTGTTTGCTCTATTTAATCGGTCCGTCGGCGAACTCCAAGAGAAATCGTGTGATCCCGCGAGAATCGTTTTCCACGTGAGAACGTCGCGTTTCGCGGTACTTCTTGCATTAGTTATTGACATCCGCTAACAATCTATATCGAACTTATACACAGCTTCGAATCGCGCTAGAAGAAATATACAATATACATAAAGAATAGGCGATAAACTGAAAGCAATGGAAAAACTTGTCGTATGAGGAAAAAGTCTCCGATCGCAAGGTTAGATCCATTTATATCTAGATACCTATTAAAATCGTGCCACTATCGTTGTGGCTTGCCGCAAATATCTAAGTGAGCTGAGAATTGATGAATAAATAGAAACATGGCGATTTTACATCCGATATTATTAAATATACATATATCACAATATTATTAATAGCCTAGCAAGGATAATGATCAAGAAGAATTGAATGACGTTATCTAATATAATATTGAAGGTAACAATATTAAAATTCCCGAGATGGCAAATTTAAAAAATAAATTGCTCCTCGGTTGTCATTACCAAAGACAAACGAGCAGCAATTGGGAGTAATATTATACACGGAAAAGACGTTTTGCCGAAATAAAAATTTAGCTAGATACAGATTTGAAAATAATTTTGTTTCGGACTATCACAAAATAATTATGTAGAATGTTGAAATAATTGGTTGCTAGAATATCAAAATTTTTTGCAGCATTGCTCATCATTGAGATTCTTACATAATTATTTTGACGATATCCAACCAAATGATATTCGGATCTGTATCTAGTTAAATTTTTAGATACTTTAGTAGAATCATTCTTTCCGTAAGCATTTACTTTTTATTATAATTAAATTTGAAATATATCTAATATTAGATCTACAGACTCGGATGATTATTCTCGCGTGTTATCGGAGAAAGAGAA
>NW_017305397.1:1894950-1897193 GCF_001594115.1 Trachymyrmex septentrionalis | reverse complement strand
TCTAATATTAGATCTACAGACTCGGATGATTATGCTCGCGTGTTATCGCGGCGGAAAAAGAGAAGGAAATAAAAGAACGGAAGACAGTTATGCTAGCGAGGTTTAAAAAATACATGTAGAGTAATATCTCTTACAAGTGTAATACTCCATCATGTTCTGATTATATCGGTAGGCACTACTCAAAGTAGTGCTGAGGTCCATCGCGGCACTTCCGGGCCCGACGGCCATCGGGAATCCAGCTGTCTGCTTCTCCCAGAGCGGAGCAGATTTTATATATAACGTACGAAATGCATTCGAAGAATCGGCGGTCCTATTGACCGCCGATGAAGACCTCTCTCACAGTTTTCCAGAAGTGGCTTTTCCGTTCCTTTTTTACGGGAACGAGGTGGACCGATCTATGGCAAACGCGGTACAATGACTGTCATCAGGAGCGTCTTTGTGCCGAACGACGGGTGGCTGCGGATACCCGGTCGGCCGTCGCCTCATCTTCGCTGAATCGAGCCTCTCGTCGCACTGTGGAAAAATCAAATTTGACGCCCTACAATTCGCGCATTCACAAATATCGCAGAGTACCATTCACATCGTCCGCGTGAGCGGTCAAACATCCAGTGTTCGTACGGAGTTTCTCACGCGCGAGAGTTTCATGTCGTTTTATATACCTATACATATAATATTCTCGATTCTTCCTAGTATTGCACACAGTTTCTGTTCGTAATGTGCGAAATGTTTTCACGTTGCAGTGGAAGGTACGAGATATCAACAACAAACTCGTATATAATGTACACTCGAGATACGATATACACATACGTTCGTCACAATCACCAATCCAGCACTCACTGCATCCAAGTGATCCAAGTTAACGTGTCCGAGCGTGTCGCACGGCATAAAGGTGAGAATTTGACATGTCCAGTGTATCGGAAGGTGGTCAACGTTTATCACTGTACTCGGTCCGTTAAACACGCTGAGATATGGAGTTTCTCAGAAGAGCGTCGTCACACGGAACGTGTCACGTCATCCGACACAGCATTCATCTCGTGCATCATTGACAGGTGACGGACAGGCACGATTCGGATAAAACCCGAACGGGATTGTCCGAAGAATCCGCGCAGAAGAAGATACACGCGCGGGACATCGAGCTTGGCGACGAACGAAGCGCCAAATGCTCTCCGTCCAAGCGCGAAATCCTTGCGCGGCTTCGCGGTCTCGCGGAAAGAAGGGGGAAGAAGTCTCGGTCACGTCTGTCGCTCGTTATCGTTATCAGTATCGCCGCGCGGTCGTTTTCGTGCCCCCGAAGGAAGCAGGCGCGAGCCGTGCCGCCGCGGCAAAACCGGGCCGGACGACGTCGAGGAGCACGAAGGTGGCTTCTGCCGACGGGACACACACGTGACTTCGGACAGCTTTTCGACCCCCGCCTCACGGCGGCGAGCTTTCATCCCCACGCCGCGCTCGGCCCCGCCTTTCGCATCCCTCGATCAGCATCCAGTCGGGCCCGATTGGTCGACGCGCCGTAACCGCCTGGTGGGAGAGCACCCTGCGACGAGGGGTTTCTACGGAAACGGCGGCGGCGTCGCGCGGGATAACCTCGTTATTGGCATCGCGGCGACGGCGGCGGGAACGAGTATGGGGACCTCTCGGTTGTCGGTCGCGGGGTGTGGGGGCGGCAGGCAGGAGGGACAGGCGGCAGGGGCGGCCGCGGCGGAGGACGGTGGATCTCGGGATGGAAGAGAGACGAAGGCGAGCGCGAAATAAACGCTCGCCGGCTGGTCTACCGCCAACAGTCCCGCGCGAAATCACGCGGCGCACACCCCTGTGAACACTGCTTATTCATGAGAGTGTCCCTCTTCTCTGGGGGGCGGGGGGGGAGAGAGAGAGAGAGAGAGAGAGAGAGAGAGAGAGAGAGAGAGAGGTACCTCTTGAGCGCTCCCTCAGATCCGATGTCGCGCCCTATCGATTTTATTTATTTAAAAGTTACCCACCATCGCCCCGATTTTTCTCCACCATACGGCCGCTACTGCGGCGTGTGACATTTCATTCTGCCGAATGGATCATGCGTTTCGATCGCTGATCGATGAAAGAGAAATTGGAGAAAAGAGAAAGGATAGGAGATCACGCGAAACGCACAGGGATGAATACAACGCATTCGTCGATTTGTCGTTAACGATTTCGCAACAAATTTTCTAGCAATCTGGGTCTTTGGATTTTGCACGACTTTCATGTTATTCTCTTATATTCTCCAGCATTTA
>NW_017305397.1:1892808-1894850 GCF_001594115.1 Trachymyrmex septentrionalis | reverse complement strand
CAAATTTTCTAGCAATCTGGGTCTTTGGATTTTGCACGACTTTCATGTATTCTCCAGCATTTGCTATGTGAACGTTCTTCTTCGGATAGTTTCCCTCTTTCGTTTATCTTCTCGATAGTTTCGATTATTTTCATTTATAGTTCATTTTCCATGTGATATCGCTGTAATTTATTCACTTTATCGATCTTCCTGTAACGCAAAGAGCAATTCAAGGATATCGAATGGCTATAAACTTGTTTATCGTCGCAGTTTGGAAAAGGACAATGGCGGCCAGACGAAACCATGCAGCCAAATATTTAAAAATTAATGCTGATCGGCTGGGTATACTGCCAATATTACGCGAAATTATTTGATTGTCTCTCTTTCAACGGGAATCTATTTCTTGAAATTTCCAACTTTTTCATTCCTTCTGTTATTTACATACGCAATTTATTCTTCCACATCTTTCACATCGGTCCCTTCGTCATCGATTTGTCATCACCAACGATTCACTAAAACATTAAGATAATGGAAACTGTCATATTTCGGCTCAGTTATAAAGATTTCTCGAACACGACGTTTTGTATACAACTGTAGGTATACACGATCCTATTTATATTATGGCGTTACAATAACTTAGCACTGAAAGGGTTAACGCTCTCGGAGCGTATCGCGCGACGTCCCGCGGCATGCATCGCCGCGATTAATTACGAGACTGATTACGTGGAGACAAATACCGTGGATACCTCTCACGTATCCCGGAGGGATGGCAAAGGTGGCCGAGGGAGAAAAGGGCTTTGCAATCTACCCGTTACAAGCGATAGGTGGGGAAGTCGAAGTAGTGGAAGGTGGGGCGCGATGTATACCACTGGTTTATGAACTGCGGCGTACTCGCTCTTCTGTGCAACGCGTTCCTTGGGAACTTATTCTCGGACATGATACGTATCGTGAAATATAGATACTTATTCGCCGGAAGTGAGTTACAGTTTATGACGCTTAAAAGTTCGAATGGCACAAAACCATTCGACATTTATCGCTCATAAATAGAGCAGCTCATCTCTTTATTATTTATTTATATTTATCAATTCGCATACATTTCGTTCGTATATAAACATATGTCATATCAAATTTAATCAAATTGTCAAGTATTATGCTCGTGTGATGCACAAAGCGTGAACTGAAAAAAAAAAGAGGAAAAAGAAAGTTGGTGTGTAAAAATAAAAAAAAAAGATTCTTTTACATCAGAAACAGACAACCAGATTATATATACGACGGCGTGCTAAATATTATGCTGAGAAAGAAGAAACTGGGTTCCATTCCGAACCGCACGGATCGGACAAGATCGCCCCCGGAAGGTGCGGTCAGGCATCGTCGTCGTCGTCGTCGGTGGGATTGTCGCTGGGTCGCGAATCTCACAAGGGTCCGGTTTACATTTGAGTGCGTTCTTTCGCGAAGTTCCTTCTCTCTTTCTTTCTTTCCAGCCCCCTGCGTCGCCACCCCCGCCCTGCGCGCGCTGACACTAGATACCCGGCATCGCGAAACTTTACGTGTGTATCTTGTCAAACGGTGTCGTTGCGCAACCGGTGTATGCGACACCGACATTCGCACTCGGGCGAAACGAAACTTCCTAGCAGCAACACGGTCGATTCGGTCGTCGATTCGTGAGAATATCGACGAACTCGAAGCGCGGGAAGTCGGAAGCGTACAAAGTTACTCGGGTTTCCGAGACATACGTGAGAAGCTTTTTATTTTTCTCTCTTGGAGCAGCCTTGCTTTAGCAACTTTTGAGAATTTTTAATTTCCAAACACACACACACACACACACACACACACACACAGGAATTCACTTATTCGCAAGGTCGGCGATCTGTGTGTAAAATGATGGAATATTCCACACACGTAAATTTGGTTATGCGTTGAATTTTCACATATGCCAATCTGCATAAATTTTTAACGAATAATTTATTGGATTTTTTATTGACGGTATCTTAATAAATAATGCTGCGCACTCTGATGGCTTTTGACCGAAATTTTTTTTCCTCTGCGACTAATCAAATATGGCA
>NW_017305397.1:1878471-1892708 GCF_001594115.1 Trachymyrmex septentrionalis | reverse complement strand
ATATATGTATATATATATATGTTACATATATAATATATAAATTTATTATTCAACAAGTAAGAGTTTAATGCGTATTACGGTCGAAGCTGAATCTTAAATGCTTTTAAATAATTTCTATGTGAATTTATATACTAAATATTATTAATATTATTTATATAAATAGTTATTTGTGAACTGCGAAATAATTCTCCAAACTTCTAAACGCAATCAAACTACTATAGTAATATCGCAAATTAAATTGACAAGCAATTTAATAATTTGATGCTCAACTTGACATCCTCTTAGAAAGATGTTAATGTACTGAAAAAACTGTAAATAAATTTATTGCGAAAAAGATATTACCTCGGCCAGGAGTCGAACCCGGATCTCTTGTATTCTGTACAAGCGTTCTAAGCCTTTATACTTAGAACCGAGGCCTTAGTAAATCTTTGCAATAATCGATATGTAGGAACAATAACGCACTTTTCAGGTTAGCGTGGATAGACGATCGTAATAAATCATATATTAAATTTATGATTATTTAAATTTAATTCTAACTCCAGAACTCTCTCCGTCCGTTGACCAGTTCGCGCATATGAAAAATTTACTTCGCCGGCGCGAAGTCGTATAATATCGTCGCATGCGCATTTTCTCGTAGAGACAACAAGATGATAAACTAGTTTTATCACAGGGCAAACTCTTCGAGAGATCCCGACGCTTATTTTCACCCTCGCAAAAATTCTTGCTTCACCTGACGCTTGATCCTCACGAGCACGGACCCTCCATTCGTCATTACTACATCGGTGAACCTAATCTCTCGAGGATCTCGTGCGAGATTACGTTTTGGCATATCATTTGCCTGAACGAACGAGCGGCTCCGACCGCGTTGACGGGTAATATGTCCTCTACATGATTGCACCGGTGTTCGACGCTGAGACGACGCATTTGTAGGCGAATAGGGACGCACTATGGACCCGGAGGCCCTGCGGCGTAGGCGGCGGAGGGTAGGAAACATCGTTGCGGTGCACGCGGGGGCAGATGCAGATGAGGTCGCTGTACGGGGTGCATCGATCATTGGGGTAATGCGGCTGCATCGTGCTCTTGGGCTGTCCCTAATCAGTGCCTAGACGAGCCACTATCCTTCCTAATCTATATGGCCGACCGCCGCATTAATCTCCTTTATCATAGCGCACAAGAACGAAGAGTTTGCGAAACTAACGGGACATCTGTGAAATTAACGATATTGTTAGCGTATACGTCATACGATAATGAATGGATTCTTGTCACTCGTTACGATTCAGAAATTACGGTGATCTGCGAACGAATTTCTTTAGGAAGAGAACTTTATCTCGTCTCCTCGATCGAAAGGATTAAAAGTGCCTAGGATCGTGTTATTGAAAAAAAAAAAAAAAACAGCAGGGGACTTTAACTCGAGTAACATCCAAGGGACATTTTCATTGTTGCGCAGAATCTTGTAACGGTTACACTAAGAATTTACCTCCGACAAAGTTCCTCCGACGGTGGTATTATCCGGGAGGAAAGAAAGGTGGGCGGCGATAACTCACGAGATTTGATGTAAATAGCGCACTTACTTATTCGCCAGTGTCGCGCGGCAGAAGTTAAAAATACGGAGGGTAAGGTGAGGGGTTGCTCGTGCGGGAAGGGAAAGAGAAGGCGACTTTTTTGCGTAATGAAAGCAATCAATTCAAGTCCCTGCCGCCTCCGCCATCCTGCCGAGAGTGGTAGTCGCACTCTCTCGATCCTTCCATCTCGCGCCCGTTCTCCCTTACGTCGCGTCGCCTGGTCCTGTTAAGGACGCAGGAAAGGAGGTAGCGGCGGGTTGCGCGATGGTGGTGGTAGCGGCGGCTCACCCTCGCGTTTCACCGCACCGTGCCCACCCTCTTTCTTGCCACCCCAACGGTGGCCGCGACCACTTTTGTAGTCATCATAAAATGCCCTGCTTTCAAGTTCCGACGATTGCTACTCTTTTTTTGGTCCTCCCATTCCGAGGGTAGGGCGGCGGTGGAAAATAACGAAGTGGGGATCACCCGAGGCGAAGGGAAGAGCGGCGGGTGGAGAGAATGAGAGGGGGGGGAGGGAGGGGGGCGGCTGAGGTGGCGGTTAATCCTGAGCATTCCTGCCGGGGGACGCGGGTATGGAAGGACGATCTCTTTAAAAGAGCACTAAAGTATCGTTAATCTTAAGAAGAGGAGCTCTTACTTTCGCCCCGGACAGACCGGTTAGACGCGTCCGCTTGATACAGAAAGAAATTGCGACGCCCTGAAATAAATCCCCGTCGTTTTGCGGGACTTTGCTGGCGCGAAACAGTGCGATGCTATTTTATTACCTTTAAATCCGCAGATTTTTCGATACACCGAGAGATAATATGTTTAATTAAATTAATCACGCCGAAACCAAATTTTACAGCATATTGTGAAATTTAATAGGAATCGATAATTAATTGTAGCGTAACCGGAATAATTAATATTAAATGTAAAATGTTTTTGTGAATGATTTTAACATAAACGTGTGTTACGTTTATCTTCCTGAAATACGTGATAATGTTACGAGAATGGGATTCCTCGACTACAGACAAAGAAGCAACCTTCCCGCGGGAAATGCTAAATGTCAAACACACAACCCTCTGACATTCCCGCGGGAGCTAAAGGCCATAGCATCATAATATGATTACGTTCTGTTCGTTATCCCCTTGTTTAGAGACACGATTATTACTGTGCGTCGAGCATCGTCGACAGATTTATGACAATGTGTAATATATATAATATCAAATTACTCGATTGCAAAAATGATTGATCATCTTCCGTTCGCGTACTATAATTTCCTTCGTCTTTTTTTTTCCTTGTGAATTATAAATACTTTATTAAATTTTTACAACATTTTTCGCTGAACTGAAATAATTTTATATTCATTTTTTACACAACTTTGATAAGCAAAAATTGATAAATAGAATATCTAATACTCCCTCTAAATTTCTTGGAGTGAAATCTTGGAATGAAAATTCTCACTCTCTTTTTCAAGAAGTTAAATATTTTTATACTCTTCTTAAAAAATATGGCTGCATTTTCACTCTTTTAGAGTGAGATTTCACTCCAAGGAATTTAGAGAGTAGCAAAGTTGAATTATAACACGCTAAAAAACAAGCCGTAATAAAACAGAAATACGCCATAAGTTACGGTTAATAAATGATTGTACAATTTGCATTTAAAAGCACGCAGAGAGAGAGAGAGAGAGAGAGAGAGTGAGAGAGAGAAAGAGAGAAGGAAAAATTCGGTCTTTGTGTTTCTCGCGAGCGAGCTGTATTTCTAGAAATTCTCCGTACTAAACATGAGTGGCAGTGCGATGATGGCTGGAAGAAGGGTTGTATCGCGGGCACAATGGGGACGCACTCGAGTAGTTGGTCGTCGTCTTGCGGTGGGTGGAAAACCTGGAGGATTCGCCCCCGTAGTGCAGCGAGGCCCGAGGGGTGATGGACGAGCGAATGTAGCGAGTATGGGGCACACGTGCTGTCGCGTGCCGCGGTCCGACGTCCGTGATCTATGCGCCGTCACTGTGCCTCACATATATGGAAATTATTACCATGCAATCCGGATACGCTGCTTTTCGACGCTGCGCTATATGCGCATCGCGGACCTATCGCGATTTAGCGGAATGTTTTCGGAGCTATCGATCGGCGACGAGATGCGAGAGAGGATCTCCGTATACGTTTGGATTTCGATGCGCTGCGCGACAAAAATTCTTTTGCTCGTTAATCATCGCGGGGACATATTGCGTCGCGTTGCATAGCGATATTTTATTCGTCGCAGGACGCTTTTATATAAAAGTAATTCTATAACGCTGACTGACACATGATTTTATTTTTAAGCATTTCAAGATGTTTCAAGAACAAAATCGATCTTGACAAATTATACATTTTATTCTATACAAATAATGCCTCTAATATTATTCTCTTCGTTGAATATATCTGAAATCGTTATTAATCTTCGTAATCACGAATATGCGACGATTGAAAGGCAGCAGCAACAGCGAATTTCAACCCTCCCTCGAAAAGACGTGGCGATCTTCCTCGGCGTCTGGAGGTGGTGATGCGGTCGTGAATAAGGGCGGGTGGTGTGCCTCCAGGGGGTTTAACCCGGGGGTTGGTGCATATTTCACGGTCTGTGGTCCCATCTCGCGGAGACAATCTGAACCAGCGCGGATACATCATCGCGTGACGCCACGTAATAACTTTCTGCACCACAACGTGCTCCTTTCAAAACCCTCTTATTTATTCATCTCACCTCGTCCGTTGCTTCTCTCGTTCTTTCGCCCTCTTTGTCCGACTACTTCACCCTCCGCACGACCCTCACTGGTTACCCTTTGCAACTTGGTAATGTTCACTTTTCTAAACCGAAAAGATCTCTCCTTTGTAAAAACGCCGATATCCATTTTTTTCTCTCAAGAGAAAAGCTTTGAATAATGTTAAGCTGACAGATGAAAAGTGGATCGATACTAAGATCAGAAATTGGACCACTTGAGAAGGTTGTAAGGGCATAAAACACATATATTAATATTTACGCTTTAAACAAAGTATATACATGTGGAAGTTGTGTTCATAACATTCTGTTTTTATTGAGCAACATATTTTTATAGATTATTTATTTTATTTGATATTAGTTTGGTTATAAACACATAATTTTTAAATAATAACAAAAATCTAAATTTCTTTTTATATAAATATTTTAAATACTAAAAATGACTTATGTGCAAAGTTTCGTTTCGTGAGATTCACTAATTAGTTTATAACAAATAAATATTTTGTTTATTTACTGAACAATTAATACATCTCAATGTAACTTTACATAAATATTTTTGAATTCATTAAATACTTTTATTAAAAAATCGAGATTTTCATCATTATTTTATAATACATTTTCATATATTTCTATTAGAGTACAAATTTAAAAAATTATTTATTATTTTTTATTAAAACATCTTTCGATCCAGATGATCAACTATCTTTATTTTTTTTTTTGTATTACTTTTAAATGCAATTTAAAATAATCTGTAATTTTTTTCAAGTAATTCTTATAACAATATTACATTTGCTTCACAATCTCCTTAAATGAATATATTATAACTAAATGAAAGAAGCGCCTATAACGGTTAAAGTTTTAGATGTTAAAAAAAATATACTTACGTGTATTTTAAATAAATGAGGTAATATTTTTCGCAATAAGTTTACACGTTTTAAGGAGTTAGTAGCGTAAAATCTAATTAATTTGGGGAATTATTAAATTATTTCAATTTGATTGTGTTGCAAGTCAGGAAGTAATAAAATCAGATATATATATATACATAAAAGTAAGCGCGCAGTCATATATCTGAAATAAATTTATTTAAAATACATACAGATATATTATTCCAACATCTAATTTTAACCGCTATAAGCGCTTCTCTTAATTATGAAAATTAGATCGTTTCAATTCTTTAAAATTCAATTATGCGGCGAAAGATACTAGACAATTTTGGTAAATTACTGCTTCGTTGTCGAAGAAAGTTATCATTTCTAGCTTTCGTGTTCCATGTGACATACAAACGTATACTTTGAACAAGTTGCTCCAGAAAGAAAGTACAATATTAATCGAGCACGACATATTGCTCACCGTCTCACATTCTCCGAATAGCCTCTAATTTATATGCGAATTCTCGCAGCGCTCTTCTGTGCGGCATCCTCGCTCTGATTTTAGCGCCGCAGATGTTGCTCGCGACGTGCGTAAACTGCATCGATGAAGGATCGGTGCCGAAAGCACACGGGGGAAGAAATCTTTTTTCGACAAAATCTTTTTTTAATACAACAAGAGTAGTATCGCTACGCACTTTAAATCGCCGATGCGTATAATTCAAGTACATCTACATTTATCTGTGCTATTTTTTTTTTATTTATAGCTCATCGCAATAAATACCGTGTAGTTCTTGTGATCGTGACTTAGACAAACGATAGCGAATCATCTCGAATATTTGGACTTAGAACTAAAAAGAACGAAGCAGAAAACGGAGGATGTCGAATCTTGCTCGTCGGAGTCCCGCGACGCGGTCTTGACCGTAAAGATAATAATAATCTTACGAGAGAGGCTGCGCGAAATGAAGGAGGCGCGCGCGAGAGACACGCGTGTACGCGCGTCGCACACGCACTTGGCTTCTCTCGCGCGCGGCAGAAAGGCAGAGAGGCTATTTGTCGGATGACAAACGAGCGGCGGGCTACGTGGGTGGCTTCGGCAGTCGCGGGAAATGGTGAGCAGCGCGCCGTGTCGCCGCGCGCGCTTTCGCACTCCTCGTGCCTCGGGCGCCGAGGGCGAAACGAGCGAAACCGACGAACGACACGTGTACGATTTTCTCTTGATCCGCATAGCGTGCGGAAAGAGGTACCGTCGTTGCGATTTCCTCTCCGAGCGCGGGCGAAGCGTGAACCGCTGGAAATTCGGGCTCGTCCCTACATCGGCGTCCAGAGCGCGATAGATCGGGACGAGTATCGTAACTCAGAGGGAACCCGATTACAGAGCGGATACATTTTCGGTGGCCGGCACAGTAACGCTCGTACACGCACACGCACGCAACGTGCACGTACGGGGAAAGCGACGCGCGTGTGTACGTGTGCGGCCGGGAGGCACATAATGTCTAATGGGGGTGATTGTGCTCGCGCTCCGTGACGGATCAATCTGCCACCCCCTTCAACCTCCTCCGCACCTCCTCCTACTCTTCCTCCGCTCTACCCTCGCCAAGCCGAAGAGTGAGAGAGCCGTCAGCTCTTGGTCCCACCAAGCCGAAACCCAAGCATGAACTCGCGTGGATAACACAGCTATTCGTCATACTATCGTGGAAGGGGGTGGAATTAGAAACGTTGGAAACGTTATTAATCGGCGACCGGCCGTATCCAGTTTAGAGCGTCCTATATATTTGCATCTCGTGGGCTGCACGATTAATTAAAAATATATTTAGATACTCTCTTAATTCTTTGGAGTGGGATCCTCGCTCTAAAGAGCGAAAATTGAGCCAGTCTTGAAAAAGAGTTTCTTTAAGAGTGAGATTCGGTCCTCAGAGGGCAGGTTTATTCTAAAAGTTTTGGAAAGTATAACGCGTTTGTTGTAATACTAAAGTAATATTTATAACTATCGTAGAAAAAAAGGAAGACCAATGTTAATTTTTGCGACGGAAAAAGTGAAAAAAATTTCAAATCGCGTCGATCCCATTCCGGGAAGTGTACAACGAGATTCCTCTGGACATCCTATCAATCGTCCAGGGCGGCATCCTGATCCCGCGTGCAGAAACATTTGCGGCCGTGTTCGTGGGGCATAACCTGTTTCCGTGACTTCCAGCTCTCACTCTGGAAGCAAGTACGTGCTATGAGATAACGAGACGATCTCTCATATTGCGCCGCCCACGTACGCTGTTGACATAAACACGGCACTCACGTGTATCTGCCGATCGGTCGAAAAATCTGCGTGGTGCTCGGATTGGCAAACGCAACGGAAGAAGAGAGGGGCAAAAGAGCGAGGTCTTAAGGGGAGATATTATTAACTCGTCCCCCCCTCCCTCTCTCTCTCTCTCTCTCGCTCTTTCCTAGGGCAGGTAACTCATCCCGCAATGGCGGTGTGGCCTGGAAGAGAACACCCCCCCCCCCCGTCAATCTGTCAATGGGCGCACAGCTTGTTTTAATTGGCGTTATTAATGGCGCCGATATCCGGCGCGACAACTCGATTCATCCATATTTCTCAATCCATTTCGCCTCTATTTTTCTCGTTGGATCTCGAGACATCAACCGTGCATTATTAAACGGTATCATCCTGTTATTAATTATCGCACCGGATCATCCCGGATCCGCGCTCAATGCTCTAGAAACGGCATCTGCAAACCGTTCTTACCCACCGAGCTTGACCGGGCCTCGACCAAAGGTACGAACGAGTTTCGCGTTTTAACCCGCGATAAGTCGCAGATGGCAGCAGGCGGTCGTTGCTAGCGCGTTTATGGATTCTTGCGGATCCAAGTGGATCGTATTATGTTGAAACAGAAAAGTCGCAATTCCTCAAATAAGAAGTACTTGGAAATTGTAGCGAACTGCTGCTCTCTTACAAGGAGATAGGTGTAATGAGTCTGTCTATCGAGGTGAATTTTTTGCATTTTTATTTTACACTGGCGAATTCACGACCATGAGTTTCCTTTTGGAGTCTCTTCGTTTAAATATTTATAGCAAAATGTTACATTAAGTTATACATTTGTAATATTTTGGAAATGTTTATTCAGAATTTTGATATTTCAAAGACATTGTTTAATTCAAGAAACTCCTACATGTGAAAAAATAGATTTTATTGTATTATTCTCTTTTTTTTATATTTATTATATATTTAAATAATACTTTTACAATGTAATAATTTAAATAATAATTTAATATTCTATCTTTCAATATTTGATCTTAAAAAAATTCTGCTTGTGAACCGCGCCAATGGCCCTCTCTCTTTTGACAAATTTTTGAATCCGTCAATATTTTTTTACAATCTTTTTCCTTGTTTTCATTGGCATGGCTTCCAAAGGAGATTTGTAAGATCCCATGCGCGAGCATCAACATAATCGATTATTAAATACTTAATAGGCAGTTAATTTCAGTTCCTGATTAATTATTTAAAAAATTAATTTCTCAGAAATCTTGCATAATAGGAGCGGTTACTAATCTATTAGCCCTTTCGGCATCATGAAAGGACAAATTACCTGCAAACGTATTTGAATGTGCCGAGAATTGTGATTCAATGCTTTAATCGAATCGGAAATTCGCAGAATCTTTCATGCGTCGTTAAATATGTAGGTCCTACACATCTCTTGAATAGTTTCTTTTATATGTAAATTAATGTGTTTTCCATTAAATCCTTCAGATCGTCATAACGGTACATACGCATTGCCAGAAGTGGTATCAAAAAGAAAAAGGCGACAATTCAGCGTCAACTTTCTTAGTTTCTTCCGGAATCGAAAAACCTCGGGGATTGACATTTAGACAGCATCGTTAGCAAGTGCGAATCAAATAGGCATTAGAGTGGAAAGCGAAGTGATCTGATTAAGTCTGTAATACGCGCCGCGGCTGTGGAACTTAATGCTTTTCTCATTTTAGCAAAAACCGGCTGCGCGAAGTTGGTCGCTCGACACACGAAGAATTTGTTATCGCTGCACGGAATCTTAATGGATGCTGTTATCTCTTCGTATCAGCGGTGACCGGTGAAATTGGAGCGAAATCGCCGCTTTACGATTTCCATATGTGAGTTATAATCGCTCGTAAAGAAATAAAAACATTTCTAGTTAGTGCGATAAAAACCACTCTTCTACGTGAATTTTATGCTTTAACGAGTCGATACGCGTGCACGCGCCGCAGCCGATTTCTTCGATTTTAATTACCGAAGGTCCTGTGTAAATTTAATGAACCGATAAAGCTGCTTTTGCAATCAATAGATGGAAATCGATACGGCTAGGGGTATCGAACGCTAATGAGCACGAAATCCTGTGTTTTCTCCCAATCCACGTAAACGTGCAAGGACGGAGACTCGGAAACGCCGCAAGAAAAACGCGAATCCAATACTCCCGGTTGCGATCGTGCAAGGACATCGCCGGTGTAAAGCCGCAGAAAATTGAGCAATTGTTCTCTTTTTTTCTTCTTTTTTATTTTTCCGTAAATTACAATACCGTCCGTTTGACTACAATTGCCATGCGCACAAGAAGGCTCCCCCCCCGTACAACCGTGCGAGATTATGTACATACCATAATCGTGCATGCGTCGCTAAATTATTTCTCACAACGCTCGCGAATTTTTTTGTGCCAAAAACTTGTAATCGCAATAGGGTCTCTTATAAAATTTGAACAAGCAAACAGGACTTTGCGGTCGCATTTATTTCACGTGCCGACACGCAGCGTTATAATAGGCACGTGACAGATCGACATAGTTCTTTTTTTTTCTTTTTTTTTTTCGGGCAATTCAGAGTGACCATCTAGCATGTACATACAACCGAAACGTTTATATGCCAGCTACCGCCTCCCTAAGAGTTACCGGGAATCTTGCGGTCGCTTCGGTAATCGTTCGCCGTTTATTCCGACTTGTGTATTATAATTGCGCGCGCGGCGCATAAAATCCTTCTTGCACTCGTCTTGCTCGCGTCGAACTAGCCAAGATCCTCGTGTTTCATATTTTTTGTTACGATTATTTATAAAATCGTCTTCTGCGTTGTCAAGTCGTATCTCGTGACGCAGACTTCGCGGTAATGTCACACAGGGAATGCATTTTAGTACCGTAAATCTTGAATCTCTCTTATTTTGCGGAGAAACTATTTTATTTACTCTTACGTGTGTCTCTCGCAGCTGTAATATTATTACAAATACGATTATTTATTGTCACTTAAATCTATTGATGTACTCTTTCAATTCTTTAGAGTGGAATCTCACCCTAAAGAATAATTGAGCCAATCTTGAAAAAGAGTGGCTTAATTTTCAATTTTTTAAGAGTAAAACTTTATTCCTTGGAGCGGCAATTCACCCTTAAAAAACTTTAGAGAGAATACATATCATTCCCACGCATGAAAAATTCGACTGATTTAAATCGAAATTGTGTGCGTTTTCATTTCTTCTTATTTCAATTCCTGGTGAACGCGATTCAATTCTTGGTTTACGTAATAAACTTCGTGCAGATCAGTCAGAAGACAAACAACAGCGAGGCCGTGCTGTTGTATGGCGATAATCGTAGTTTATCCCCCGCGTCACGTACATTATAATTGCGCCAGTAAAGCGTGCGTTTTTTTCACTGAGCGCTCGCCGAATCGAACGAGCGCTCTCGTTCTACGTCGGTTTTTATTTAGCGAAAATTCTCGATACTTCGAATTCGCCGGGCAGACTCGGTGAACGCGCTAAGCCGAGCGGGTTCGGACTGTCCGGAGAGCTCTCTGCGGTCGTGTCCGGCCAATAATCGACGCCGCACCCCCCGCGTTCGTCTCGGGCGCGTATATTATAAATGCGCGGCGCGGCTACCAAGCAGGTATCCGAGTGCGCTTCGCGGCGAGCGGGTAGTTAAGAAGCGGCTGCAGGTTGGACGCGACGTGTTACGGCTTTAACCGCAACAACGCGCCTCCGACCGCAGGAACCCTTTACTTTGCTCTTTACTCCGGGGACCCCGCGATCTCTGAGCAGCAACCACCTCTGGTACTCCTCTTGCTTCTGCCGCAACCGCCACCGTCGCCGCCACCGCCGCCGCTGCCGCCGCCGCCGCCGCCGCCGCTGCACCGCGCCCATAATTACCGCGCGATGATACCAATGGTATCGATCATCATCGGGCTACCCTCTCTCGATGTTCGATTCCCCTCGGCCCAAGCCGTAATCCCTATTAGGCGCCGTAATTACACCCCGATATTATATACCAATGTTACATCGCTATATACACGTATCGTAAACAGTGCCTCTCCGTGCTGGAGAAGCGCAGTGGAAATTGACCCGCGCGTCTCGAGATGTTCGCGGTACTTCCAATACTCCGCGAGAAAAGTCTCATATTTCGCTCGGTGCAATTCACTCCCCAGGAGTTTTCCCCGCGCGATCGATATTACTTAATATTACTGCGTTTCGAAAAGTGTCGGTAACGACGTTATATGGATCGCGTGAAGGTAATATCGGTATACCGGCATTACGAAAGTTCCTCGGTATCACATTTCTCTTTTCTCTTCTTTTACATCGGTGACTGAGAATTTACGTTGCGACCTTACGGCGCAGTTAACGATTCGCGGGAGAAGCCGCGGATTTATTTCAGAGTTCATTTCGTAGCTCGTCGGATCGCGGGCGCAGGGAGAATGAGTCACGGTGGCATTGTTCGGCCGGACGAGGAGATACGAACGCGAATCATTTCCTGCCGTATCCCTATCTATTCGCCTTCACGTTCACGCGCTTCGCGCGCGTATGCGTTCGGTGTGCGCGCCAGTGTATGTGGAACGACGCGCAACGCATCTCACGCTCGAGTGCATGCGGCGTGCACCCGTCTAGCGTCTGACGCGTGCACGCGACGCGGTTTTCTGCAAACTGTTTTACGTTTCGTGGATGATGTCAGCCGCTTGTCTAGCTGTACCTACAATTCGCTCCATTGTACCTGCAATCCTTATTTTACGCTTCATGTATCCGCGCATATCTTTTTCTCACAGCGTTGAACCATCGACTCTGATTTTTTTTCTTTAATGATCATCTCAATTTTTTCTTACTAATTGCAATAATTCTTACATGCGAGAATAGTTCCCGGCTTGATAAAGAAAACGCATGATTTGGAAAATTTTTTTCATCGAGGTTCCCTTTCAGTTTAGTACACTTATTCTAACTGTTTTTTTTGTATACCATTTGTATAATACGATTTCTCTAGGTCTTCGAAGTAAGCATTAGTTTCATCGATTACTTCAGTATTTCAGCATCTTTTTGCTGCGAGCCATTTCACGTTTGGTACGAGGATCTCGTCGTTGGGAAACTAAATCTGATGAATATAGTGCATACAACATTGAAATTTTAAAAATTTATAAAAAAATATTCTTAAGATTAGTAATTTTTATTAAAATAAAGATAGGATGAATAATGCGTTTTATTATAATTTTAAAGTAGAAAAGGATGGGGATAAAAATCAATTAATTGTGAAAGATTAAAAATATAGAGGTAGATATTATATAATAATGCTATGTCTGATTAAAATAGTAAATTGTAAATTTATTTAAGAAATTAATCAATATTTCATTAAAATATATAATGAATAGATTAATATAGAGGTGAAGTTTGAGCAGAAGGGAAGGGAGCAGGGGAGGAGAGTATAGGGAGATTATATATATGTGATAAAAAGTATAAAATGTAATAATATATTTTTTGTATATTATAATTTAAGAAAAACATTAAATTGCAAATTTAAAAATTTTTAAGTATTTAAATAATATATATTTAAATATAAAATTAGATGAATGGATGATTCAATATCGTTAAATATGTTAATAAATTTTTATTAATAAAAATTAGAAATTTAATAAGGTAAATAAGTAATAAGATTAAGAAGTTATAAGTTAGTTATATTAAGATTTTTTTATAAAAAATTTCATTGTCGTAATGGAATCAAAAATTATTTGTTTTACACGACCGACACAAAGGAATTAATGAATGCGTCTAATCTGAAATTTTAACAGTAATTCCCTGTGCGGGAAACTTGACTATAGCAATTTGATATTTGCAGCGTTATTTCTAGAGTCCGAGCAAATAAATTATAAAAGATATCCCGTTTTTCAAGTTGCGTTACTTCGTAAAATGGAAAGTGATTGCGAGAAATGTAATCTCCCTAATGCATCTTCGACAGAATCCAACGAATGTAACGATACTTACCGTTTTTGACATGAAGATATGATTGAAATAAGATTACGAAGGAGCTATTAAACGATACAATGCTACAGGCGTTTACAAGTTCGCGCTCGCACACCGAGTAGAACGGACGCGCCAATTCGCAACCGCGGTATCTGCATACGCCGACTAAATATTATATATTCCACGATTACGCTCGATCGCGGCGAAAACGAGTCTCTCGCATGAATCTCCCATGAATCTCATATAAATCTCTCTGCGCCGTTTCCGCATCCGCCTATCGGAAGGCAGGTGGCCCTCGCGCGTGTTAATTTGCGGACTCGGAAATGGCGTTAGGAATTCTAACTGAATTCCCGTACCGCAGATATAGTATATCACTTCGCAGGATTCGCTCATCCAGATCTGATGTATCTCTCGTGCGTGAGAAGAAGAGAGAGAAAGA
Source organism: Trachymyrmex septentrionalis (assembly GCF_001594115.1). Taxonomy (NCBI): domain Eukaryota; kingdom Metazoa; phylum Arthropoda; class Insecta; order Hymenoptera; family Formicidae; genus Trachymyrmex; species Trachymyrmex septentrionalis. The sequence continues at coordinate 1,878,901 of NW_017305397.1, read as the reverse complement.
GGGAGAGAGAACGCCGGCGTCTCAATTCTATCAATTCAATTATATTGAGGAAGCGATCGGCTCGCGATAACGGGTCGGTGCTATAACGAATCGCTTCCTCCGTCGGCGATCAACGTCCGCGATCAACATTAATACCGCGACTATGCGCGAGCTGTCCCCGAGCGTATCGCTCAATTTGTTCCTCGCGTTGGTATGCTCGTATATCCGTAACGGACGCGCGCCGATGTTCACGGATACTTTTGTAACTCGTGTAACGAGCGTGCGCCGGGTGCTCGAAACATCGGTATCGGCATGTATCAGCATACGTGTTGGGTATCTATCACAGTAGCCGAACTGGCACGCTCCATTACTTCAGCTCGCGAAAAATCGGGATGCTTCCGGCCGGCGCAGTGATTCCAAAGCGACCGAGATCAACGATGTATCTGGGGGG
>NW_017305397.1:1874110-1878461 GCF_001594115.1 Trachymyrmex septentrionalis | reverse complement strand
GGAGGGAGGGGGGGGATCGAGAGAAGAAGGGGTTGCGTTCCGGATAACATCGAGTACCTCGATAATTCTTGTTAATCGTTTCCTACTAGTGATCTGTTCCTTTTTTTATTTCTGCACTGAACTATGCGTTAGAATTCTCTTTCTCGCTTTCGCCAAGTGTTAAACATATGTATTACCCGACTGGCTCAAATTCCAAGAGGGTGCACTGGTTCAACTATAGAAAAAAAAAAAAAAAAAAACAGACCTAATATGTTCAATTGGCCAAGTGCTGTTCGCAATTTCATTAGCCAGCTGGATGCTCGATCGTTCGTAACGCGGATTAAACGCGGTCGGAGGTGAGCCCGGTTAAAATCGAGCCGTACCATTGTACGAACCGGTTTTCGCCATAACGATCGGATTCGCTTTTTCCCGACGTCGTCGTCGGGCCCGAGCAAGGATCATTAGACACGACGTCCGTAATGATTGCGTAACTTTATGTGTTACGTATGCAAGAGTGGCAGGTTATCTTTATGGCTACCGACATAACGAGCATAACGAACGTATTTCCATCCTTCTCTTTTCCCATTCACTCATATCGCCCGTTGAATTCGATCGATCCGTTGGACTTAATCTTTCAGGCGACCGCTTATTGAATACCTCATTTATGCGCATCGTTTGAGAGATGCAAACATTTTGCAGCACATAGCAAAAATAAAATTTTATTATATATATATATATATATTATATATACACACACACTAAGAAAAATATCATTAAAAACGGACGAACTGAAAGATTCTGATCACATTAATCAGAATTCCAGTTTATCTCAACTAGAATTTTAATATATTTAGAAAATTAGAAAATTAATCTCGTCCATTTTTCCGACCAATCCAATTAATCCAAGCAGAGTTTTTTTTCGGTGTAGAAGCATTTGCTGCAGAGTTGAGCAAAACTGTAATTCAATTAACAATTGCAAATTGCAATGTAATCCTTAATTCAATTAGTAATTATATTTCGTAATTATTAATTGCTGAAAACAATTAAATGAATTCATGAATTGAATTAAGAATTACATTGCAATCTGTAATTGTTAATTAAATTACAATTTTGCTCAACTCTGGTTTGTTGTACCAGTTACAGGTATTGCGAATAAAAACAGATAGCCGTAAGATTTGTTCAGTAAACAAACACGGTGGAACTAGCGGTAATTTATTGACATCTTCGAAAAAGAAGAAAGCTTACAGCAAACATATTTATAGCAAATGGACCGATAATTCCAGTTTGTATGAATACGAGAAAAGCAAAGGCGTTGATAGAAATTCTCTATTTCTTCTCATCAATCCACTTGTGCGCAACAGTTTCATCATTTTCTGGCCAGTCATTTTCTTCCCCTTTTACATATCGACAAATATTACGAACTGTGAAGCGGAAAGATTGAAAGCGGGTAAATAGAGCAAGGAAAATGAAGAGAGAAAGAGGAGTATCCCGAAGAATCGTATGCCGCTTACTAACGAGGTTATTTAAACAACGTTGGATTATTTACTTTACAACGCATGTCAATGTTCAGTCGTATGCCAAAATTATGTGGAACAAGATCGCAAGCTTCACAGAAATTTTTCCGAAATATTTATTTAAATCAATATGCAGATATCTAAATTTCCATGGCGAATAACTTTGTAATTATCGATATGTCAACCGTGTCAGAATTTTTCTACATCGAACGCACTAGACTTGCATTACCTCCTTGGAATAATCGGGCACCGCTCGAGAATCTTGGATACTGCACTCGCCGATGTTTCCCTTTCATTACCTTCCGGTATCGACATCGCAGCAAATCGCAGTTATGCAAAGAAAGGGGAGTAAGGCGGAGTGAGAAGGATAGAGGAACCCGCGAAGGGACTCGAAGGAAAGTCGAAGTAAGGGCCCCCCACGAGCCACGAGCGGGCCCAGCTCTCCGTGTGGTCCTCCGCTACGCCTCGCGGCGACCTCATCCCTTCTGTGCTCATCTTCCCTCCCCTATTCCCTCATCTACTTCTTCTTCTTCTTCTTCTTCTCGCCGGCGCTCTCTCCTCTCTCCTCGACAGGCATAAATCTCGGTAGGTTGCATTTATACTTAATGTTGCCAATATCCCGCTTGATCTCCTCTACCTACTCTCTCTCTCTCTCTCTCTCTCTCTGTCTCTGTCTCTCTCTCTGCCCCTCTCGCCCCCATGCTTCTCCGTACTTTCTTTATTAGCCGAGAGACCCACCACCCGGCAAGATCGAGCACGCGGTACGACACGCCGCACTTCGCTGGTTCACCCGGTCAACCCCGGCCGCGGTCGGGGGGTGAATTTATCGTTCCCTCGGTAATGGATAGCCACGACGCCGTACGTCATCGGCGTCTCTCTCGTGTAAGGAGTTAGGCTGCGGCAGCGTTAAGAATCCTCGGGAATCAAGCGCAGAGATCGCGGCCGGATAGCCGCGCTGTGTGTCCGCCGTATCGTTCAAGATATCTGTCATGCGATTATATTGCAGGGAAACGGCGTAGCTCGCTGTTTAGATTCTTGGGGTACACTTAAAGTGTTCGCACAGCCATCTTGAGGCTCCATATCTTCCACGCAGATGTAAGTGTGAAATAAAATGACTCAAGTATCTAAAATTATTAAACTTGTCTGGAAATCTCTCGAAAGTACAATACAAAAGGGACGTTTACTCCAATCGATTGATACGTTCCGTTAGTCGAGACGCAGCTACTATCCAACGAGATGGATCGACTTGGCAAATAAAATCAATTGGTCGGGAAATCGTCAACTTGGAATCTGCGTTAATTATGTAATTTCGATTTATATTTTATATTGATAAGGACCCTGAAATATAAGAGTTGAAACGTACATTTTACTTGTTTGGTTACATTCGCACGAAGAATAAAGAATTTCTGTGCATCCGAATAGCTGATGTAGGGCTCTGATGGGCTTTTTTTACATTTTTCATTGATATATTCTTTCGAGCCTCATTATATATATATGTTAGTTGTTTAAATAAAATCAATTCTATTTCTAGCCACGAGAAGAATATTCTTACGTAAACTTAACGACATGTTAATAATGGATGAGTGGATATTATGACGTCAGTCAAAAATTATCACGATTTTTTTTCTTACCGAAATCAAAGAGAGAGGTGTTCTTATCATTGAAAGATGACATGTCAAATAAAGAGCAGATTGTAAACGTTGCATATCATACTTTTTAAAACTAAAGTCTTCAAACTCATCATCGAGTGTCGAGCTTGACAAGGTCATAGGTGGATACAATTTGGCACGTGAGTGCAATTGTATCATTGTTTCACGGCACGAACCCCTTCGTCCTTTTCGCGTGTTCGAGCCTGGTAGTTAGCCTTGGGCGATTAGAAGGAACTCGGTTCCTGAACTTCCCTCCAGTAAACTGGTCGCGCGGTTCCTGGTCCAGAAATAGCGTTGGCCAGACGCACCTGCGTTCGATGACGCAAATATACCGTTCTCGTGCCCAGCCGGGATACTTTATTTTCCCTCGGTCGAATGATAGAGTGCGCAATGCGCTCGCGATGCGCGTTTATCGCCCGGTTCGATTGGTGATAATGAAGTGCGTCGTAAATCATGCATACACGGGACGGAAACCTTCCCCCGTCGGTGCGATTATTGAGACGTTACACTCATGGATGTACGGGCTTACTTAAGATAGTTATGGCGAGATCCACGTAATAACCCAGATCGGTGCCTATTAAGAACATATACGTTTATCGTATTTTCTTTTCTTTTTCTTCTTCCAATTATGTATGCGCTGCTATTAATCGTGCTGTCGGTTAAATATACATTGCTTTTTCACCGTAAACTTTTTCAATTCGAATTAACAATCCCCGCGGAGATTACGAAGATTTCAGGAGACTCTTCGTTCGGCAACGTTTCCCGAGAACCGGGAGAGGGTGATTCTCACGTGTGTTGAAACGTCAGGAGAGAGAAACGGGATCGGGGGTGTATCGTGCGCTTGCTATCTACGAGCTCGCCAAAGCCGCTTTTCTGTCAATCTCCGCGCGATCCCTGTAATTTCCTGTCTAGAAAACCACGCCGTAGCTTTAATGCTCCATTGTCTCAGCCCACCCTCCCCCTCCCCCCCTCGCCGCATGTCGACTGGAGACCGTACTACTCCCAGTCTACTCCCACTATTTTAACTATGAACAGAGGTTCTCCTTCTACGGCAAGATAAAAAAAATCAGCGCAATTTGTAGATTGCCACTGCCGGCATTCGCCTCCGGATTATTTTATTCACTTTATTACTTAATTAAAAAAAATGATATCTATATTGGCTATTGATCCCAAATAACTCTGATCTCTATGTATGCCGAAGTGCTCTTG
>NW_017305397.1:1871035-1874010 GCF_001594115.1 Trachymyrmex septentrionalis | reverse complement strand
TGGCTATTGATCCCAAATAACTCTGATCTCTATGTATGCCGAAGTGCTTTTGCCCTATATCGGTTTACGCCCTATATCGATAACAATTTGATCGCGAAATAGCATCTTTATCGCGTTTACAGATTACTAGTTAAGCGTGCATTCAACAAACGTAATTTTGCCGGTGGGAAACGAGCTTTGCCTTTCTCATGATCCTTAATACCGCGCACAATCTCCTTTCCGGGAAACATTTTACGACAACGCCTGCAATAGAAAAATCGATGCTGCGTAATGGATCTTTAGAACGACAGGGATAAAGGGGATGCCCGCGAGGAAATATCTAAAAAGCCCTAGGGATTTACAGTGTTAGAAATATAACCACGAGGTTTCGTTTTATGTGTAAATGAAGCTCGTGATCATGAACAAAATTAAAAGTAATAAATGATTTAACTGAAAATTAAGTTACAGTGGTTACTTCAATGTAATGAACGTGTACATTAAATTTATGAGATTTAACATATTTTATCATAATAAAATTTTATTTCGTTACATTTCATAAATTTTCACGAAAAACACATTAAATTTCATGTACACAAATATACTTTTCAGTTATAAATAACTTAAATTTAATAATAGAATAGGACGGGGCTACGAGCCAAGTTTATATTGTATGTGCTAATATTATATATTTCTAAAGTAAAACAAATAACATACGTTTCAACCCCTATTGGGCCATTATCAATGTTAGTATAAACGTTATAAATTTAAAATCGTACTTAAGTCGCAATAACATATGTAAGTGTGTAATAATAATTAATGCAATTCTTATGAAATTAAATATGATATTAAATTGTCCCTCAAAGTAATAAATAATGAGTAAAGTTGGTCAGCAGTGGTCATCAAATCATGATATTATATTGTACAATTGTCCATGGTAATATTACAAAAAAGTGTGACATTACGTTACATTTAATGTAATGTCACAAAATTAAATTCAAATTGTGTAACTCGAAGGTATATTAAATTTTATGACATTTTTAACAGTGTACGATCTGCAGATCAATTCGCTTCTACAAATCGACTTTTAGTAAAAAACTCTTCGAAATAGTTCTTTTTGTTAAAAAAAATGTTCTTTACCAAGTCAATTTAAAATAGCCCCTTTCAGTTGGAAAAAAAATCTATTTTTCGCAAAATAGAACGGTTTAAAATCGCGTTTGAAAAGAACAATCTTTTGGAAGTCGGAAAAACTCCTTCCTAAAAAAAAGCCACCATCGTCAAAGTTTATTACTCGAAGTGAAATGCACTCTGCGGCTACAAAAAATATCATCCCGCCCATATTGCGCGTCGCAGGTAATTAATACCACGCGGACAATAGTCGCGAAAAACGGGAAACGTGCTAAATCTCGTATTGTTTTACTAGGACGGCGTTGTGCGGCGACATATACACGCGTATGCATACACATACGTGTTATACGTATGCGCATAGGTACGTGCGTGCGGCGGACGGGGTTGCGTTCAAACGGAGACAAAGTGGCCGGTGCGAAGCGCGCGCGCGGTTAAGCGGAGCCTCGGGAGCCAGAAGAGGGTCGCGTCGGAGGCGGGCACGGTGAAGGGGAGGGCATTGTGATGCGCCCGGAGATCGGTCACACGATAGACCCGGTCAAGGACGTGCTCCGTGTCGGGTTCCCAAGCGAGAGCAACACACACTCTTCTCGCACACGCACGTGTGTGTGTGTGTGTGTGTGTGTGTGTCCCCTGCACGTCTGCCCTGGTCTGTCCCCCCTTCATTCTACCTCTCGCTTTTCCGTCATCGTTCACGGAACGTATATGCAACATGGCATTTTTATTTACGACTATTAACGCTTTTGTAAGTCGGTAATTTGATCTGCTCTGCTAAATTAGATCGGTGAGAGATAATGAAAAGTGAAATGGATGATTAACCGTTTGTGCCTTCTCGTAACCGTCGCTTACGTGTTTCATAAGACAACGGCAGCGGCTACATTGTAGCAGCATTGTATGCGAAACGCGTGCTGACGCAGTCGGAAACGCTGCGCCGAAGTAATTGCGAAATGAAATTGTGTTGATCGTAGATCGCGGGAGGTGTCTATTGTTTTTGAAGATGCGGGTCAACCGAAACGCTTTCAGTTTCTATCTTATTCCCGCAGCGTCTCAATGTTAACAAAACATATAAAGAAGGAGATAATATTTATATAATTCTCATAAGTGTTATCAGGCTGTGACAAATTGTCAGCTGCAAAATTGTCGATTGTCATTTTCAATTAACGCGATCGGTTAAGCGCGATATCGAAAGCGTGACTGCATGGGAATTCGATCCCAAGTTAAGCGCGCGTGTGTTTCACTAAATCCACAAGATTCTATTCGCCATTTGATGTGCAGTAAATCGGTGTCACTTGTATCGTGGTTATAGTGTCAGTTAACGCAATTAGACGGCTGCTTTGATGGTAGCGTGTACTCCACTAACCATACCGTACCGGTTAGGGCGGATTATACGCTTTTGCTCTACACAATGTGCACACGCTTTACTCTTTTCCCCTCTTATTTGTAATCCTCTTTTAGACATTGACTCTTAATACCAATCAAACGACCAGAACACGATACTTGGAATAATTAATTAAATGAATTTGCATTTCGATAAAATTATAATACAATCAGGCCAAATGTAAGGAACAAATTATGCTTATTTATATAATTTATTAAATCATGAAACGAAATTCACATTCTAATTAAGTAAGAACCGAATGTTTCGGATAATGCAGCGGATTATTTATATACCCTTCAAGAGCGGTGTATAAATAAAATTTTACTTACCCGAAATATTCGATACTTGGAATGTGGCAGTCATGATTTAATAAGCATCTCATAATTTGCTCGTCGTACTTTGATTTTATTATATAATTTCGTAATTACTAATATACGAGACTAGGATCATTATCGGCGAAGAGTTCTTTGCGAAATGTATTTTTACAGAATAGAAT
>NW_017305397.1:1869369-1870935 GCF_001594115.1 Trachymyrmex septentrionalis | reverse complement strand
TAGGATCATTATCGGCGAAGAGTTCTTTGCGAAATGTATTTTTACAGAGTAGAATATTTTTTTCTCCTCGAAGTGGATGACGTCAGATTGTTTTGATGTCAGCGAAATTTTATTGCGACGAAAGTTGCTGGTGGAGCAGCTTCCGGAAGTGGCGCATTCGGCGATCGGCGAGGTCGACCGCCATCGGACGAGTCGGTCGCAGGTGCACAGGTGCACATCCTCCTTGGCCGTTGTTGTACCTTCGGCTGGTTCCCCACGGCCTACACTGCGCCGCCGTGGCGGGTCGATCTGACCTCTCGCTTCCTGCAATTTGGCGTTCTTGAAAATCAATGTGGGCAGAGCTATCTCGCGGTTCCCATCGCATCGCTCTTCAGTTTCGTTCAGTCTTCGCTCCTCTCCTCCCCGTCCCGCTCCCTCCGCCTGAGAAACTGTAAAACGAGGAGCGACGAGAGGGAATCGACGGTGTTGCACCACGCTTAATGTCCCTTTTGTTTAAGACCATAACGCGGGACCTTCGTCCCGCACTTCTTTAGCAACCGCGGAAGAAAATATCGCCTGCGATCTCGTGACATGGTTATAACACGCAAATCCAGCACGTTGAAACGTAAAACGAAGGAAGGTTAAATCGAGTTGCACACATTATTTAGCTTGCGAATGGCGTAAAAAAATTGATTGCTTGGTCTCAAATTACGTTGCACACTTTGATTTTGTAGTTAAAAGACACTTCCTTTTTTTTTTAACGTGAATAGTACAAACAATTGCGAAAACAAAGACGCGCAACTGTATGCCTCTTCCTGGGAACATCTTGTGAAATCGATGTCGCGCGATAACGCTCGAGATAAAGTTGCGCATACGTGTTTATTATATGATGATTACGACGATGATTACTCATGCCTAAGTTTTCGCGAGATTGAGCGTGCGAGGGAAGATTATTCGACTTCTTGAGAAAGTGTATATTACATATTGTTCTTAAATCTCCACAAGTACATCTACGCGTCTAATCTTTCAATTTTATATTAAATTTTATTATTTAAAATTTAATTTTAATATAGGCTGAATTAAAAATATTCAATGGGTTTGTTTCCAAGTTCTTGCTTATTCTTTCTCACACTGTTATTGATAAAAAAAAATGGAAAATTGTTTAATACATTAAAAAAAATAATGTTACGTCAACAGCATTATTTTAGTTGATAATAATCTTGTTAATTCGATAACAGTATTAATAAAACAAATAAAAGGACGTATTTGTTTCATTAATAGTGTTATTGTGAATAAACAAAATTGCGTGCGTATTTTCAATTAAAATAATGCTTGGTGATATAACATCATTTTTTTCAATTTAGAATATTCAATATGTGAAAAAAGCACGAAAGACTGAGCACACGTTTTCGATCGACATCCGGTTGGGATTGCACCCGATATTGATTTCCAGAGGCCATTGTTTCGATATTGAACAACCCGCAAAGAATAAATCGAAGTCGATGTTGCATCTCCCTCCCAGCCAATAAATCCATTCACCGGCTTACGCAACAAGTGGATGTCGTTTTTGCAGTGGAATTTTCATTT
>NW_017305397.1:1845335-1869269 GCF_001594115.1 Trachymyrmex septentrionalis | reverse complement strand
TATATATATATATATATATATATTAAAAAATATCGAAACAAATGAATTAAATATTTTAGATAATTATTTATCTTAATAAAATAATTAATAATTAAGAAAAGAGTACATCGTTGGAAGATTGGAATAAAATTTTTTGAAGATCGATTGCCTTTACGCTAAAATATTAACACACATTGCACTTATACTCGTAATTCTCTATAATAGCGAATTACGGCAGAAATTCACTTTCTTTCTGGGTTACTCAGAGCAGAGCCCGATTCAATGCGGCGCGGTGGAAACAATTCACCGAGCAAAGCGAACTACTTTCTGATATTCGTGCACATGCATGTTTGCTCGCGCTGGCAGCGAGCAAAGCGGAGTCGTCAGCGCGAACAATAGGGGCCGCGGGAGCGTAGACAAGGACGATCCCACGTCGCCTCGTTGCCGCTGCTACGTTCCCCGAGTTCCCCGCGATAGGTGCGTTTCAGATGCGAGCCGATTTCATTACGGTCTTCCTCCGTAGCTTGAACTCGCTCACTGGCCTATCTTTCAGGCTCGATCACGCACCGTGGGAGAGATTGGAGAGCAGCGCTGCGACTTGAAGCGTCGGAAGCAAATTGCAAAATATGCAAAAGGAGGATATGCGTATCTCAACGTAACAATTGTTAGTAATGGACATTTTTCTAATAAAAGATAGTATTGAATGTATCTTTGGTATTTTATTAGATTCGAGTGTGTTGTCCCAAGTATTTTAATTCCCAATTCGAAACATATCACTTACGTATTTCAGGAGGCAACTACATGCTATTTAATGCGATGCGATATGTATGAAATTCGCGTTGTCTTACAAGTCGGACATAAAGCGTTAGCATTACGTTTCTGTATAAACAAGTCTGTTTAAGGACGTACTTCGAAGTGCAACGAGGCACATGTATTCGCCTAGAGCTCGCCGGTTGGGTTGTAAAACGAAGGAGGAAGTAATGGCGATATCGCGGGTTCCGATTCGCCGATAATCCAAGCATGCGAGATACATATAATACTACGAAGTTACGATTCCACGTGTATGTGAATACAGGCCGCGGTATTGCACATTGCGAAGTATTTTGCGACTTGATTTCTCGCGGAGTACCTGTTTACATTGGTACTCAAGTGCTAAACCATGAACCGTCGCTTTACCATCAATCGTGAAACATCTTTTCTCCCACTACTCTGTACTGTCGTTCCATAAACTATTACAGTGTGTTAACGACTATGTTAATGACGGGTGAAATCGATTAATCTAGTATTCAAGGATGAATCTATCGAGTACATGTATCAAATATTATACGACTCGTTTCATGTTGGTCTCTTATATTACTATTCCTTTTAATTGATAGGCATAGTTGGGTTAAAATATTTATCAAATAAGTAATATATATTTATAAGCTCCTAATTTGCAAAATAAAATAAAAAAGAAAAATAGCCGAAAAGAGCAATACAAGACATATAGAGTGTCAAAAATTAGAATATCTTTATTCTCAAATTGAATGAAATTAAAATATTTCGATATTTAGTTATTAAATTCTTCATTAAAAATAGTTATTAAAAATGTGATAAAATGAAAGTATACAAGATCGAATCGTGAACCTTAACGTACAAAATGAAAGTAAGCAACAAGAAAGACGAACCAATAATGATAACAAGAGGCCATGTCGAATGCTGAAATATTCGTACGGATAAAATAATCATTGATTTAATTAGCGGCTCGGATATATCAACGATTATCTGAATTCTGTTCAACAATGATGTTAATTACAATAATTATTCGCTTGCGAAATCGGTTAGTAATCCGGTATAATCTGAGGAATGTGGAATACACATTTTACATTTATTGCAATCAGGTATTGAAATCGGTAATAGTCTCAATAAATTCAACTTTCGATGTTACGAGTACCGTTAAATTAAGCGCGATATGGTAGCCATGCAAAGGATTGTGAGCTATCAAGCTTCCAGATTGATGAAGAAGCTAAATTAAGGGTCAGGGGGCATTTCGCCCACGCGGGGCGCCGCCAAACCAGTTTGTAGATTCCAGGTTTAGATTTCTCGTCTCACGCATTTCCTGGCGTACGTAATGATGCTATAATGACGCTCGTTAACACTAACGTTTTCGGCTAGCGATCGTCAATTTTCAACCTGCTCTGGACACATTCTCCACTTTTTATTTCCTGTACCATCCTGTACTTGATCGCATGGTTTTACGTCCATCTTCTTGACGCCAGACGGTCATATCGTTAGACTGCGTTTGAAAAGAATATTAGAACTTCTTCCAGCTGTACCTGTACGCTGACTGTTAGGGTGCCATCACACGAGGCATAATTTTATTAGAATACCTTATATTTTATTAGGTTGTTCGGAAAGTAATTTCGTTTTTTCTTATGAAAATGAAAGACGATTTTCAATCAGACGCGTTTCAAATGATCATGAACGGTCGAATTCGATCAATTTAATCTCTCAGCGATCTCACGAGTTGTTATTCGCCGGTTTGCATCAATTAATGCCTTTATTGTGTCTTCATCAGCTTCACTGGTCTTCCAGAACGTGGTGCATCTTCAACATCAAAATTGCCGGAACCGAAATTTTGCAAACCAGTTTTGGCACTGGCGTTCTGTCAATACATCTTCTCCATACACATCGGATAATTGTTTTCTTGCTTGAACAGCATTTTTACCTTTTCGATAGTAAAACAGTAAAATATGCCGAAAATGCTGCTTTTCACTTTCATATTTGATAGGGCATCAACCAAAAACTACTGCGTAGAATCAATCGAACTTTTTTCACAAGCAAGCTTGCTATATCAGCTGTCAAAATATATGATAATTATGCGGCTTAAGTGTGAAGTTGGCTGTGAAAAAATACAATAAGTCTTCTGTTGGGAAAAAACGAAATTACTTTCCGAACAACCCAATATTTACTAAAATACGCCATTCTGAAAGTTGGGATTCACATTGGGCATATTTGGGCGGAAGATTAGAGAAATGCGATCGATTGCTGATTAGAATTTCTGTTGTACACTCTGACAGAAATGTTAAACGATACTTACAATTGATATTCGTAACCTACGCATCTCGAAAAATACACCTCATGGGAAACCGGCATCTTTCTATCGCGTGCATATGAGCGGTTGATCGAAGAAATAATTAAAATCGTTTTGTGAGAAAGAGAGAAAGAAAGATCACTCTTAGGCTTATTCGACGTGTTTTTGCGAATGAAATGAAAGAATCTGGCAGAAAAAAAGCGTCGCTCCGCCCTGTGATCCGAGATATTAAGCGTTGAAGTTGATGACTATTGGAGTTAGGAAAATCTGTCACAGAAGCAAAATGAGGTCTATAATTGTACTGTTCCAACATGGGTTTAAACTTCCCACGTGATGCAAAGGGACGCGCGACTTCTATAATCGTGCTGTTGCAAAATCGAAACCCATGTGCATTTTTCAGACAGAATAAGCCATAATGAGCCAGAAATTGGATTTGGCGCGCGGTGATTCCATCGTGCATTTCGGCGTAATAACAAACTAGCGTAAAGTGCATAAAGTGCTAAACTAGGCGAAAATTGATGTTCAAGTGAAACGATATGATTGGTCGGAGCAAGTTACGCTTACGCAAGTTACACCGCGTGTGATGGCATCCTTACTCGTGCCTCGTAATCTCACCAGGCAAAAAATAAATGAATTCAACGCGCAACGACATAACGACAACGTCTTTCGCTAATAGGAAATTCTATATACGAAAGATGCTCAATCTTGCGCCAGCATTGACGCTGAAAATCTTCAATATTGAACGTAGATGAATCGGACAACTCACGCGATTTATGCGACACGTTTACGTGATTGTGAATAATATATTACATGTCTGATGTCAATCGATTATCCTAAAAAAGTATTACGATACTTATATATACGTTTCTCGCGAAAAGAATATTATTTACCAATACAAAGTCCAAACAAACAAAATCTAATTTAGTTATCACATTAATATTACACATACAAAACATTATATCTGCTTTCTATATAAATGTTATATTATTTATATATTCAAGATTCAAATTAAAAAAAAAAAATCACTGTGTCATCAAACTCTCATGTAGGTACATATGTGTAGTATCGAAATTTTGATTTTGGATGAAGACGCGAATTGTGTTTCCACGCACAGCTTCGCGTTTAGCCTTTCGCCAAGAAGCACGATAAACTTCTCATTCACAACACAACAGACGACAGGAACGAATCCACGTGTCTGTGGCCGCCCGTAGCTCTCGTCTCGCCTCTTACAGCGCTGCTGATCCGAGAAACGATTTCTCGGTCTGCAGAGCCGGCACGCGGACCAGAAAGCCATACGGTTGGTCGCCGATCGGACTGCACGACTTTGCGCCGCGCGCTCTCTAAGCTTGCATCTCATTCCGAATAAATTATCGTCCATACGTCGACTGTCAGCGTACCGTGCCCGGTTACGGGAGTCAGTCAAAGTGCAACCGTGGCAACCCGTCCAACGAGACGGAAGCCACGGCGATCAGCTTCCGTGTACTTCGTGATCACGTCAAAAAGAAAAATAGCGAGTTTCACTCACGTTCAGGAAAATCAACCAGGTACATAAGTATTATGCAGTCGAAAGAAGATAATCCAAGCACGGCACACTTCTGACTATTTTATACTATCGGTACTTAAGGAAGATAGAGAAAGAATTTGAATTCCTGTAAATAAATTTGAAGAGATGAAAAACTCAAAGTTACTCGAGTGTAGTTGAAAACTTCGAGAGGATACCCCGCATGAAAGTACACGCGCTGAAACCGCGCTGAATACAACGAGTGTTCGCGCACGCTTTTGACTCCAATCGACCGGCAACTGCGGCGCGGGGCGGATCTATCGAAGCTTCCTCTTCTTCTCCGGCTTCTTCCTCGTCCCGATAAAGAAGCGAGACGCGCGGCGAATGGCGGGCGAGGAGACGCGCGGTGTTCTCACTGTGTATTTACGGAAATTATGGAGCCCGCGGGCTGCTACTTTTCTGCCGACAGTGATTCGTATACTACTGCAGCCGCCGGGGAAACGATTACAGCTCTCTTGCACTTCTAAGAACCGTTGTCCCTAAGGTCCCGAGACCTTCGCGAGCCCGTTGCCGCTTCTTATCGCGGACCCCGGGCTACACCTTCCTGGACTGTGGACTTCCTCAAAACGCGATGTTGCAGCGCGAAACAATTAGATGGAGAACGATCGCTCGGAACGATAATCCTCGCAAGACGCTCTTTGCGATATTTCATCTCGTAATTTATCTTGACGGACGCGTTACCGCCTCGCAGACCTTTGCAACTCGCATTTACGCAGCGTCGGATAACTACGCTTCGAAAGCGCAATATAATTAAAGAGAATGGATCCAGAGTTGTACGTATACGATGCAATTTCAATTCTACAGATTTGTCAAAATGTTTATCACATTATTTCGCCCATGAGAAGGAAATGGAGTTTGGTTTGCAACTTGTTAGTCCAATCGTAGCTTATCGAACGATTCCAATTGTTACGGTCGTTTAAAATCGATTGCTCGCTATGTTACGATTATTTCCATTTTGTCGAAGCAAAATCGGAAATTGAATGGTACATCAAATACTCTAATGAACTGCAATGATGATCTTTAAAAGAGGCAATACATTTTAATTGTTAAATATGGAGAGAGAATCAAAATTGTCGAAATGGAAATGTGATTTATACAAGCCACGAGTGGTTCGTTAAGAGAATCCGTATGTGAGTTCTACGAGTGTTTTCTGCATAGGGAAATATTACTTCTGACTTATAAATATCATTTAATGCTTCATTAGTTCTTCCTTCGAAGCCGTTATGCTGGAGGTGTTAACTGCCACCGTTATCTGGCAATCGACGACAGAAATATTTAATCATGCGACGTAAAAACGAAAGGTCGAAATACAAGAAACAGGATAATCAGTCTCTGAAATATTTGCGCAATTGAAAACTCGAATAAGAATCAAGTTGTCGACGATTTTACATCGGGAGTATCTTATTAGTTTCTAGCATATGTGATGCGTTTTCTGAAATTTTTCGGTCGTTTGTGCAAGTTTAACGCGGAAAGCGAATCGAGATGCGAACGACGTGAAATTTGCCCAACGTCGTAATAATAACTGCGAGCACGTGTAATGCGAACCAACACCTTTGCGTTATCTTAGATCTCCGCGAATAGAATAACAAATATAACGAGAAATACAGCAACGTGTTTTCTCTCCTCCCTTTTCTGTCTAGGCTACATAAGATGACCTCCAAGGTTGATGTACGGAGCTCTCGATTGCAACGCGTCAGTCGATCTCGCGGAATCAGCGGCTATCTCCACCAATTCCGCTGTGTGCCGGTAACACGGTTGAATTATCTGTGCACGGGCGAGAGATATTAATTAGTCGTACCGTTATATGAGACGGCACGTGATTATGATAGGCAACAGGCAAATCCGATAATGGCGATTATTAAAAGTCGTACCTTTTACAACAAGTTGGAATTATATGCTCGTACGTGTTCCTACGTTCGAAAAAGGATCATCGCGGAAGTGCGTCGATCGCCGATTCGTTATCACGTAGACAGAACTCGATCGCCCGAAACACCATCGGAGATCATCATCGGAGGAGGGATCAGAGATCAAGCGTGGTTGGAATTTCAGAGCGATCAGAGCGGGAACGATAAGGCAGAGATTGCATATCTCGTGCACGGTCCTCCGGCAACCGGACTCTAGAAACGGGAACGGGTCGCATCCGCTACGTAAAGGCGCGGCAGGCATAACAGCCGGCCTTAAAGCCCGGAAGAAGGTTCGTCGGAATCAAGCGCTTTAACGTCGTCGATAATAAAATTGCACGGGCGCCATATCGGCGTAGTATTACAGATTGCACAATGCACGTATTAGCCTATACGCTACCGCTGGGTGGTGGATCAGCTTCATCATCAGTTAAGGTCTCTGCCAAAGTCTCTTGACAAATTCGAAAGAATTTTTCAGCGAATCAAGTTACAAGTTACAAACTTCTTCTTTCAGATATCAAGCACCAATCTTCTGGACAAGATTTTTCTAAAGAAAGTTTAATCTTTGAATTCTTGTTTAATTCTGAAAGATATTTCGCTATGTATTTATCGTTGTTCGAAATTAATCGCGAACGCTAGAATTCTATTCCGATCCCGCATGCACCTTTTCATTATCCAAATCAACAGGACTTACACCTATGTCTCATCGAACTGATTGTATAATCATCTACTTTCGCCATCGCGTGTCCCGTCTATTTCATTTTGCATCGACCGGCGATCGACCTCTTCGGTAGACCGGATTCCTCGACGGGGCAGAGCTAAGCAAATTACGCTCGGCAGGATCCAGGAGAAATGCCAAATTGTAGCTCGCGGGCAGCCCTGACCTGGGCTAACCGGTAGCCGACTGGCTCGCTCTCTTTTCCTCCCTCCCTGCCGAGCTCTTCTTTACCGGAAGATACACCTGCATGCAGCAGATTCGCTCGCTAGAAAGAGGAACAATGAACGTTACACTTTCACTGATGACACGAGGCTAATTCAAATAACTCGAACTTCTTTCAGAAGCTTATATCTTCGCCTTTATACGTAATTCTAATGTTTTTATCTCATTAAGTTGGCGCGTCCTCGTGAAAGGCTATTCGAGTAACTGTAAATTTCTTCGCAAACGTTAGGAAAAATGTATAAACGTCAAAACGTTGGAGACTAAGTTGTCCCTGCTAAGATTAGTACTAGATAAGAAGTTGATATGTCAATCCGTTTTCGAGCAGACGCTCGCGTTTTCAGATAACCGAAGGAATTTTGCTCCGCTGGATCTCGGAGCGCACACCGGTCCCGCTTAAGAGGTCAGCCGTATCCTATATTCCTCGGGGCCCTGCTGCACGTCTCTGTCCCCCGGGGCAAGGACGCCCACAGTTCCCTTACCTCTGCCGCACATTTGCTCGGTCGCTGGTCGCTGCTCCTGCATCCGTAGCGACGACTCGTACAGACCAGCGGCATCGGCACCACCGTGTACCGGCAGCACTGCCTGGTTGCTCTTCCTCTGTCTCGTTATCTATCTTTCTCTCTCTTTCTCTTTCTCTCTCCCCGAAGAATTCGCGCATTCCGCTATCCATGCGGCATATTACCAGCAATAAGAGCACAGCGATCGACGACTAACGCTATGCGCTCTCCTCCACATGTCCCTCTTGCTCGCTCGTTCTTTCCCTTCTGGCGCATTGTACGCACGCGCCACATCTCTTCCTCTCTATCGAACCCGCGTAAATCGGACATATTGGATATGATGAGTAATGTGATATATTCATATATGTCCGTACGTTGCTGCGAGTGTGTAAAAAAGATGCGCCGGAAAAGTATCGGTTCGTGCGAACCGATCGTGTGTAACTGGACGTGCGATAAGGTCATCTGCTGTCCTCGCGTTTCGCTATCTCATAATTTTCTATAAGAAGACGTAGCGTTTATTGTGCTTGTGAAAAAGGCTTCAACTAGGATCTATGCGTGCTCTCGCTTTTATGCGTTCTCGCTTTTATTCAATCTTAACCAGGTTGAGTGGTACGAATTCTTGCCGCAGACACTCTAATAGGAAGAGAGGGGAACATCAATAACGTGCTCCAAGGGTGTGTTCGCTAACAGGGTCATCCGATGGGTTAAAAGCAGAAAGCCAGATCGTTAACTTCTTATCCGGTATTATAGATTAAGTAATTTTATCCACAGGCAGAGGTACAGGCTTTCCAACAACTATTCTACTACTATACACACACACACACACACGCATTATATGTATATACCTATATGCATATCTATATATATAATTCATGATAGTGCTTACCAGATTAATAACTCGATCGACTTGCGAAGTGTACGTAAATCCATCGTTAAAGCGCATGTTGCGTAATGTTTTTTAGAGCATTCTGCGAAATTAAATATAACTAATTATTTTATCCGATACACAACACACGCAAAATATTTTAGATACTATATATAATTGGATAACTTATCACATTATATCATAATAGCAATCGAATAATTATAACGATTCGATAAAAAGTGCGATAGTGATGACGTGCCATAAGTATTACATTCGTTCGTCGAAACTAATTTGAAACTCCTTTCTTGAAAAGAATAAAAATATTTGGCAGAAATTTATTTTATATTATGGAAAAAATTAACTAAAAATGACTAATTAAAATTTATACATTTGCAATTACAGCCATATAATCCGGCGCGGAGTCAAACCGATGCTGTATCTCAGGAATTTCTGATCTGAAATTAATTATGTGAAAGCAAACAATCGATTATTTTGCAGAATCATGATTGACTTTATGCACTTTGCGTGAATCGAGATATCAACCTCTCTTCTTCACCTCGGATCGGTTTCGTAATGATGCATGTGCAGGCCGGACACTCGGAAAATTATGCAGATAACGCGATATATCCGCATTTCTTGTGTTATTAAGAAATATAAAGCACTATCATGATTTATGTCGATCCGTTTTCTTGGCGTGGCAGATAACTGATGCTCTCAACGCACTCGAAATCCATGTGTTGCGATGGCGTTTTTGATCCTATAAAAGGATTCGTGCAATCGTGTGATAGAAACTGAAGTATCAAAAATAAACGATCGTAGGACAAGATGCCGTTATCGAATTTCTTGGTTCATCGCCTGTTCCTAATTGGGATATTTTAATTTATCGCCTAAGGAATTATGTAGTAATAATATTTGGTAGTAAGCAATGGTGCGATATATTCTTGACGGCTACTCTAAAATTGCAGATAAATACGATTGAAATTAGCTCACGTATTAACCCGACCTCCGCTGGCTATTTGTAATTGATACTCGTATGTCTTAGAGAGGTAGATAGACTTCTATTTTAATTACTATATGATAAGGTACAAGGCGGGAAGAGTATCAGACAACATTTTCCGGTATATCTATCGCATGCATTGCTTTTTGCTTAACGAGGCGAAAGAGTAGATCGAAGCAGCAAGCAGGCAGGGTCAGATGTATGTGTGTGTGTGTGTGTGTGTGTGTGTGTGTGTGTATGTGTGTATATATATATATATATGTAAGCCAAAAACGAAGCATCCAGCAACGAAACAACCGTTGTATCCGTGCAGTTAAGTGCGTGCCCCTCCCAAGGAATCATCCGCTTGGTCCACGTGCGTGCTCCGGACACCAGGAAATTGCGAGTAACGCGATACCCGTCCGTTTCTGAAGCTGCAAAAGGCAAGGAAAATAGAAATAACAAGAAAGTAGAAGCTGCAGTAACTATCGCGCGTTAAGGTCCCCGGGGTTAGCTATCCCCGAGCGAATGAAACACTTGTCGTTGTGAGATAGAAAGAGCGACACGGCAAAGAAAACAAGTCGTCTATCCTAAAGCTCTCGGTGTGGATTCTTGCTGAATCAGGCGAAGATTAACAGAAATGTAGGAAGCATTTGAAATAATTTAATACACTTGAATGCATTATGCGTACATATATAATCAACTGGTGTGAGGAAAACACATAGTCGCTTTTAAAAAAATATATAGGCAGAATGAACAATTTTTTTTTAAATAAGCAACTATATGTTTTCTTTACATCAGTTGAGCCATCTGATTATTCTGTTGATAAAAGTATCAAGGTACGATTATCCAAATATTAATAGTTTACGAGATATTTCACATTTCGTGCCAATATGTATCAGAATAAAGTAGATCTCGTAAACTGTTGATTTTTTTTACGTCTCTCTTAATACTGTTAGATACGCAGATAATTAGAGGAATCATATTTTCTAAAAAAAAAAAAATCATAATTTCTTTTTTTTTTTTTTAATGGGGATGACCTTTATAGCTTTTTCGAACCTCCAGAAAAAAAAACAACGTTATTAAAATATATTCTCTCATGAACACTGTTTTTCCATATTTTTCGAGATATTTACCGCAGTAAATGAAACTAGTATATCATGTGTACACACACGCACACACATGTAATGTGTACAGCACGTATGTAATTACATATATATAATACTTTCGATTTAATACACTGAAGACGTTCGCTCTGGCAGCGGAATCATACAATGGCCGTGACATAAGTGATATCCCGCTGCCGAATGACTCAGCAGAGGTGTGAACGGGGTGCCGATTGAGTGGTAAGATCACTCGAGCGCAAATCCGTCGACTTTCCATGAGAGGTGAGCGCCGCGCTACATATAATATTATCCCCAATGCGCGCCACAACACGCCGCCCGTTTATGCTAATGCGCCGCTAGATAAATCGCTTTACTCCGTTGTCTTCACCGTTCTTGGTCGTGCTTTCGGTGTTACTCATTCGCGTCACTACACGTCACCCGCGACCGCGGCTAAACACAGAAACGGTTGGCTATCGATTCGGTTGGCCGAATGTGATATCGGTGTGAACGAATCAACTTTTTATTGAGTCGTTGACAAGACAGAAGAAACCGTTTCTGAATCACATTTAACGTCGGAGGATAGGAATATATGTGCTAGGTCATGCCACAAGTGATATTTCTCAGACAAGTCGACGATGCAACGCGCGTGCTCCGGATAATAAAATCTCCTCTTGATGAAAATTCACGATAATAGATGATAACAGATAGATATATCGAAAGGGTGGTTCAAGAAGAGAATTTAGATTTTTTTGATCTATTTGTCGCTACTTGGCATAAAAGTTTTCACTTACAGTTATGAAAAAAGGTAGATCAAAAAGAGAAGGCGATGTCACCATCATAAATGAGATAATCACCGACATGATTTATCACAGTTGCAATAAATTAACCATGAGAGGGCTTCGAGTGAATCGCGAAATCATTGACTCTGCTCTTTCCTTTTCTTTTTCCTGTTTCTCTTGTCGATCTAATCTTTTTATTACTGTATTATCAATTAATCAAAGTACCAAGAATCTGGTAATAGTATATCTCTCGTTATCATCGCCGCTGCCTTTACCGAGGTATAAGTAAGATGTGCTAATCTGTGACGCTTCTTCTCCCTCCTCAATATAGCCACTTCCTCCTCCTCCTCCTCCTCCTCCTCCTCTCATCCCTTCCTCTTCTTCCTCTCATTCCATTTCCGAGCAAAGTGTTGCCGCTGGTTTCCTCGGACCCACCGTTTATTCCCACCGTTACAAATCGAACTTCGAGGAAATCCTTGGTCTCTCTGCGAAGAAATTTTATTGTTGAGTGTCCTTCCTCGTGGAAGTTTCGTGCGAATATTATCTCACCTATATGGCCTGTTATATTTTTCCCGTCCGAAGACGTATTATGAATTCCCTGACAAGTAGCAACTCGCGTGTTCACAAATTCATGCTTCTCCTAGATATTTCGCGTGACAAACGCGTTGACCTTTTTGCCTCGAGAAAGTGACGAAGGCGTAGAGTGCTACCTGGTTCTGTTAGTAGTCTAACTTAATTGGGTACGATTACGTAAATACACTTACATAATTTTGCCCGGTAATCTGCCTTCACATGGACGGGTGTCCAATACTAAACGTGTCGCCCGCTGATATAATTAACCAATCAACTAACTTAATAACTGTACCCAATAACTGTCTCGCTTCTGTATTTCGATCGATATCTGCCAGTCGGCGAAAGAAATAGAAAGACAAATTGCTTTTTCTTCTCGAAATATACCTCCTCGACTGCTCGAAAGGGTCGAACGGCTGCTGCTCGTCTACGTTTCCGCCGCGTGGTTTGCCGAGGGTGATGGCTGATAAACACGGACAGGCCTCGACGTGTACCTACGTGTCGGACGTTCAAACGTAGTCACGCGAGGAGCTGCTGCCTTTTTTTTCCATCCATTCTCCTCTTCTTCTTCGTCATCCTCATCCTTATCCTCTTTTGCTTTTCCTCCCCCTTCATCTCTCTTTCTCTCTCTCTCTCTCTCTCTCTCTCCCTCTCTCCCTCTCGACTCGGTCGGTCGTTGGTCTCTTCCGCGTGCCGATTTAGACGTCTCCACCATGAGTATCCGATTCCGATCTAAACGAGATCTTCGAAGTACGAGAAGATAACCATTCGCTCTCTCTCTCTCTCTCTTCTTCATCTTTTTCACCTTCCACCTACTATTCGCTCTCGTATAGTTCTTTCCTAACGCTATAACGCGCTTCGGTATCTTAAGTGGAAAACATCTCCGAGATTGCCTATCGATTTCTCAATAACAGCTAATTACTCGAGGATATAACGAACATTTTATTCTAAATTTATTTATTAACAGAATAGCTTGTAAAATCTTTTGCGGATGAAGTACGAATCAAAAATCTTAAAACAATTTGAATATTTCTTATTCAGAGAACCAGAAAGAAAATCTGTGCAATATTGTAGATTCCAATGCGGTTTATTTCGTTTTCGATTAAATCCTCATTCATCCGTTACGTCATTAGTTCGTGAAAAAGTCGACGTCAAAATTGACTAATTAGAAGTGAGACTCCTCTGGAGGAGTTCTCACGAGGAGTTCCCAATGCCACTGCTCGCAACAACCAATAAGAGACGGCAGTGATCACACGATTGAATCTAAGGATTCACAATAGAACCGAGTCTACCGCCAAGGGGTAAATTCTCTTCTTTTACCTCCCACTTTCCCTCATCCACGCAGCTTTCTTCTTTTACGTTTCCTCTCAGTTCCTCAATTCCACAATTCGATTCTCGATCGTGAAATCTTGGTCGTCCGAGAATTGTCTCTCCGTATCTCGACGACTCTACGAGTCTCTCTGGTAGTGGAAAAGCGATGCGATCATTTCTTAGCGGAGTGTTATTGTCGCGAAAATGACAAATTAAAATATATCTGTAGCATCTGCTAATCCGTCAGCATCAATCCTTTGTTACCAAATAGCAGTAACAAGGAATCAATAACAGAGAGATTGCTGATGTATAACAATATGTGTCCGAAACTCGCGAAAATATATTCATAATCGGTAATACACGTTGTAACAGGTTAATAATTCTCTTTGACATTACTGATCCTTTGTTACGGTCATTTTGCGTTGGTATTTTAGTATGACGCCATCTGTAGACGTCATGCTGTGACGTCAATAAGTCAGGAGCATGTAAGAGAAAAATATCAGAGCGTTTCTGGATTTTCTCCAGGAATTTTCTCGAGGAGTTCCCTAATTTTCTATAAGCAGCGATTCTGCCACTGAGCTACTCAGCTCCTACCTGAATACTCTCTATATTCCGTCTACATATGTAAATCTTACAGTTCAGCTTGAAAATATAATACATTCGCTCTCGACCTCCCTAATGGCTCTCTTGGCCAATTCAAGCAGGTGACACTTTACTTGCGATATTATCCAAATCTTCCGTTACTTCTACATATACATCTAATACAGAGTAATTTATGTCGGTCGGATCGTAAACTTAATTTTCTTTTGTTATCACATTTGTTATCACATTTTTATTATCGTTTTTATAAATCATTTTTCCTGATTCGATCGTCGATGTACATGACAGATCTGCGTAGAAAATTTTTTTCAGTTGAGGCGGAGCAAAAAATCGATGAAAAATAGATGAAATGAACGTTATCGATGTTATATCGAAAATTGATCGTACAGTACTATTGGCGGAATTAATATCGTCATCTCACGGCGATGTAAGTGGTGATTCCATCTCCGTTGGAATTGAACGATCGGTTTACATTGATCAAACCTATGTAGAGAGAATCGCCGCGTTAACATGAGAAATACATATAAACAAAATGGAAATGTTAGAAGTCAAACGGAATAATCGAAAGCATACGCAATCGATGGCTGTTATCGATGGCCCGTTAGAGTTTGATCAAATCGCGGGAATATAACCATCCAGTGCCTATTTGCTGGATTAATATCGTCGTCCGATTTAAGCGATGTCCATCTTCTCCCCCCCCCCCTCCTCTCTCTCTCTCTCTCTCTCAGAATCCTCTCGAGGTGGAATCGATTTACCAACGAAGCGCCACTTAACGCTGTGAGTACGTGCGCGCGAGCGAACGAGAACAGTGTTAAGAGCCCTCAGTACGGACAGTAAAGAGGGATCGTGAAACATGATTCAGCCGACTACGGACCGCCTAAGTGCTTCAGTCGAAGAGCAGTGAAGCACTAGCAGATTGAAGGGCAATTTGAATCCTTTGAACTAGGACTTAGATGCACGTGGTACTAGATATGCGTATATACACGTTGGACTAAGCTCAGCATCGTGTGTAGGATACACACAGATCCTCTCTGCTTCTTTCTCTCTTTCTCTTCACCTGTTACAATGTCGGTTCATTTGAACAGAATAGTAAATTGCCCGTATTTCTCCATTCAAGATAATCTGCGGCGATGTTCGAGAAAGTATCATTGATATTCTTTATGTGTATATATATATATATATTTTTTTTTGCAGACTGTACATTTTAGTCATCTAGCTTTATTTGAAATAATAAACTCGAAGAATAACTTTTCTTAAAGCCATCTATATATTGTACGTGAAATAAATAGTATAATAAAACGTCCCTCCCTCTTCTCTTCTGTCAATATGTATAGTTCAACTTTGCATATGCTATTAGATTCTGTTTATTAATTTTTATTTTTTCCATTTCTCTATTTAATTTCTTTTTTTATTATTTTATTTTATTTGCCTTCAATTTTGTTTTTGTTCAATTACGCATTACTTTCTTAGCTCTTAAGAGAATTCCATTCTAGACTCTCTTAATAAATAACGATAGTTATAAACATCTGTCCTCAGTTTACATTTTGGATAAATGTGTCTAGAGATCTGCTATCTGTAATCTACTAGAATAATCGAATTAATTAGTTATAATCAGCTTGCGAAAGACTTAGAACATCAGAATTCGACGGTCGAAGAACAGCAGAGATTAGTGTCGCAAAAGTATTCGCAGGATTCTAAAGTTATAGGCGTCTCGTACGATGCGAATTTCGCGATACGGCGAGATCTATCTATCCAACGATCTGTCAGACCACACGGTAACTGCCGTTTAGAAACGCTCTTCATTCCCGCCCCTCCTCTCCCGCTATTCTCCTCTCGTCATGTTTCTCGTCTTATAAATAGAGACCGGAGTATAGGAAGCCGGGGTTGCATCGCGGTATAGTAGCCGTTCAATGAGTACCTACGATGCAGAACTAATGCGATGCGCCTACGATGGGGATAACAGCGCGTTCGAGAAAAGATAGATCGCAGGATCGCAGAAGATCGGAGTACGCCAGGCGATAACGCGAATATATTTCACATTCACCCACAATCTGGCGTACACACGTTGGATATCGCTTCTGTTGCGAAAAGTGGATGCTGATGATACACATGAAGAGTGATAAGGAAGGTAAGATAAGCTTGAGTCGCGATTTTGGACGAAGATTCGACCAAGCGAAACATTGCCGTGACGATGGATTAGTAAATAAGGAGTTGCGCGATCGATGTCAGATTTCTCGATAGATCGGATTTTGCGAAGCGTTCTACGAACGTTCTAAAAACGATTATTATATATGGAAATTGCGTAGGCCCCTTAAGCTATCGTGTAAAGATGGTGTAACTTATTTAACTGTGTAATTCACCTATACGGTTCGAGGCATGTGAATTCAAAGTCAAAAATAGCAGTCTCTTATTATCTCATTCGAGTGTATACTCGCTTCGCGCAAAACGTCCGGACTGGATCGACATAGCAATCTAATCTAAATAATAACAAAACAAAAAAATGAATAAAAAAAAAAAATTAAAACGTAGTGAATAAAATATCGATAGACTTGCTCATTTCTCATTCTCGTCTTCGACGAGACTTTTTCGATGGCTCGCGCCATTTCCAGCCTCAAGCAGAACGTTAGAGCACGGCGGAAGCAATACGTTGCAAGAATTGTTTCTAACGATTAGGATCGTTGCTTTACCTGTGAAGGTTCTCTTCAGGGTCGTACCACATCGTGATTGGCAACTGTAGCGGTACAAGAATCGATTAGCAATTAACTGTGCAATAACGAGAAATGAAATCGCACTGTCCGCTCAACAGCCTTCTTGCGTTGCCGTTGCAAAATGCAACGATGTCAATTCGGTATGCTCGCCACGTTTTCGCGCTGTATTCAAGCTCTTATAATTAATTCTCAAGATTATCGCGCGCCGCGCGCTCGTCCCGCGTTTGAAATATCGATATTGATATCGATAGAAATTACTGTTCCTCCTCTATTTTGACTTCTATGTTGAATCGTTGTGCGATTTACCAAAGATTTCGATTTGCCACATTTGATTCCGTACAAAAGTATTAATTGACAATCTACCTCTCCAGTCACTGGAGGAATTCTACTACAGATCTTTCGTGCAGATTATTCGTTACAGGCGGACTTCTTGCGCTTCGCGCAAGTATGTTGCCTAGCTTCTCTATTCGTACAAGCACCGATATTCTTCGCCGTGTTCGAGCACGGTCGCGGAATTACCGAGAAAATTGCGCGTCATTCGGCGCGACTATGAAATTTTCACATACGCGCGGTTCGCGCGGCAGCAGTTCCAATTTTTACAGCGACCACGATGACATCACCCTCGTCGTTTCTTTCCCTCGTCTCCGCTTCTTCTTCCTCCTCCGTCCTTCCTTCCTGCAACCTCCTCTCGTCCGACCATCCTTCGCCTCCACCGTCCTCCTTCCTGCAGTTATATTGTCGCTGCCGCGCGGCTCGTAAACATAATTACGCGGTAGTTTTTATTTCCACGACGTTTTTTTTTACGTCCAGTTACGGACGTCGGTATATCTGCCGCTACCGCTACTCGCTGTCGTCGCTACCTTTTACGATCTCGCGGCCTTTTCTCTGTCAAGGTGTGCGAAGTTATTAGGGAATGCGAACGAATTCGACCGCCTGTTTTATCACTCGTGCTCTCGTTTCGTTGTGTGCAGCATCTGCCAGATACTCACAGCGAGGACAATACGGACTTCAATGCGGCTTAACAATAGTTGAATACGTGCTTCCTTGCTACACTTTCCTAAAGCTTTCGAGAAGTCGACGAAAATTGTCTCTCCCCCCCCCTCGTTATTCTAAAAAAAAATAAGAGCAGCAACGTTATTGTATTGTATATGCAGGTGAAGAATTTCAATTCCGTGAAAATGGAAAGAGAAAGAGGAGCGCGAGCTTTGAGCAATAAGTACATTCTCACACGCACACTGTGATAAACTTCGATTCTCTCCCATTGCAAGTTACAAAATCCGTATCATCCGTCGACGACGTTTTCATTAATACCCGACGTACAGAGCGGCTTTTGCAAAGTCCGCTCAGATAAGATATTAAGCGTTTCTCGCGTTGGTCGCCCAGACGTTTTTGAAAAATTGCTACAAGTAGCTTAACCCGTTCGCAGCTTAACGCTGAAAATTACCGCGCACGGTACAATATAGGGGCTGCATTCTTCTCGGTTCATGTTATCCGCGCTCGAATATTCCGACCAATCTCCCCTTTCAGGCCAGTGCGGCTTCAGATGCGGCAGATTCTTAATGGGCTGTAAAATGGGATGTACATTCCATAACTATTTTATTTATTGATTTTTGCAAACATCGAGCGCAAACTCTGTGTCGAACTGTGCTATGCGCAAAATCGAGGAATTCTATAACGTAATTTTATCGAGTTGCTGATTCTCTAATTACATTGGCAGCGTTGACACACGTCTAACACGATTGTGTGACGACGGTATTCTATTAATATTATGACGTGATACTATCTACACGGAGAAAAATGATTAAGTAACTTTATACAAAACTAATGAAAATATTCTGACTATTTTTACCAAACTTGTGACAAACTTTACCTGCTTAAAAGTAAAAATATCAAAGGTAAAAACATAACAAAATTGTAGTAAATCCATTCAAATGATTATTACCTTGTAATATATCAAGTAAATCATATCAATATTGGTAGAATATTGGACACGAGCAACTCTATTTTTATCGCGATACAATAAATTATTGAGATGTATGATATTTAATAAAATATGTGTAAAAAGTATTTAATAAGTATGGCTGTACGATGATCGCACACTTTCCAGAATAAATTTTACACAAGTGGGCGATTGTTCCTAGATGGATCTGTCAATTTCATAAAATTTATCAGAATTCTAGCTCCTTTACGTTACATTTTTCTCCGTGTGCACTTATATCCGAACAATATTTTAATTATTTTCGAGCAAGTGATTCTTCTTAATCTTGATTTGCAAACAAACGTCAGCCGTTTAAGAGATATCAACATCCAATTCAGATCACTAAAGTCTTGCAGCTAATTCTAAGCCTCATCTTCCGCCACGGAAAGGGATTATTTACGAGTGGCAGCGACGATGCACGTTTCTTCCCACGAGGAATTACAGATTTTTCTCTCGCGAGCGCGCACGATCATAAAACCGATATTACGAGGAGAATACTTCCCGAGGCATTTATTGACGCTTCCATTTAATTTCCCGAAGGTAATCGCTGATTTTCGAGAGTGTGAAGCTTACTGCATCACAAGCTTTGTCCTCATGCTAAATTATTGCTTTCCGTGCCTTAGATTCAGATGTTTATTCCATCGTAAACATTAACGTGTTTACGATGGAATAACTATAATTTTAATTTTCCGTGCATTTTCCTGTTGCATTATTTATTAGACAGTTGAAAATAATGTATAACAAATTGAAGACATATTTATTCTTTTATTCTTTCAAGAATAGAATTTTTTGCAAAACGTTCATCTTACGCGCAAACTGACGCGATATCTCGTAAGGCTGAATTTTCTTGGCAAAGTCGAATAAAGCGACGTGATAACTATAGCAAGCTGTAGCGATATAACAACGCGTAATAGCGCAACGATCGTTGGCGGCTGTTAAGGAGCCGTGAATACGGGCAGCACGCGTGGAATCAACGAGCCATAGCAAAATACGCATGCATCCGACTATTGTTAACCTAACGTCGCTCTTCTCTTACTATTCCTCTCTCTCTCTCTCTCGTTGTCACTCTTATATTTAAGCTTTATCCATATAACTGATTCAAGCGCAACGCTTTCTCTGGAGTTTTCTCACTTCTCACGCTCAGCGCAGAACCGTAAAAGTTTTACTGGACGGATTGACTTCGATCTGTAACTAACTGTTCAACGAGATTAAATGTGACACTGTAAATTAACATCGCCTATGGTCCGCCGATTACTGAAAGTCGATCCGTCCGCGTTTAATGCGTTCCCTTGAATTCCCTTGATATTTCGAGACGAGACGTGAGATTTTCATGAATGGGATCCCGGCAAGGGCAAAGAGAGAAAAGATATTTTCGTCCCGTACTTCCTCGAGGATAATTCGAGGAACGAAAGAATGTCGTGTCTTTCCACCGAAAATAATTTGCAACGCGGCTTGACAGCCTATCATCCTAAAACCGCAATCCCGCTTATTGCACACCCGCGTGCCAGTAGGAAGGATGGGTCGGTGTACTCAGCTGTGGCCATGCCAGTCATTATCCACGTCCGGTCAACTGTTTCTAAACCCCGAAGGTAACGTCCTGTCCGGTTGGTAGCGAATATTCCGTACATTCTTCATCTTTCATTGTAGAAACATTTATCGAGAGACATATCTTTCTTTTCGACGTTTAATAGCCGACCAAGTCGGTGGGCTCGTCAATGAAATGTAATGAAACTTTCCATTCCGCCAGTCAGAAGAACGAAAGAGTGTATAAAGCAAGAATTTGCGAGGATTATCGTAGAATAAAAACTAGAACTGGGAACAAATGCGATTGTATTCGCGTTGGAAAATTGATTTTAACCCGGAAGAGCGGCTCCATTGTGAATCACAGATCGACGAAAACTAAATCGCGACGTACTTTCACGACGTTTCTTTAACAGGCTTTGCGGTTTCGAGCCTGACGATCGAGCGATAAATACGGCGAATTGGAGGATCTGACTTTCGAAAGTTAATTTTTGTTCATCGTTACGTCAATCCGGAAGTGATCTCCATAATATTTTCAACTAAAGCAAAAGGAAGTGGTGCGAGTGGCGCTTCGTCGAGCGAGCTTGGAAACTCGGTCGGTACCAACGTCGTCAGATTTTTGCTTTTGCCATGCTTTCTACTTCGCAGGATGATGCATTTTCGAACAATTTGCGACAATACGACGCGCTCTGGTTCGTTAACGGTCGCAAGCCAGGCGACAGAGAGGATGGAAAAGCGAGCGAGAGGAGGCTTCTGTATCCTTTCCGGAACGCTTTAATAACTTATTTACGAGACAGAGAGAGAGAGAGAGAGAGAGAGAGAGAGAGAGAGAGAGAGAGAGAGAGAGATCGTCCAGAGTACTTTCCACGCAATACGAAAAGCATACTTTAAATTTCCTACAGTCTCGGGGTCCTAATTGCTCGCCTAACAAATGCACTTTGGGTTCGCGCAAACACGTTTGTCGTTATCAATTTCCCATGAGATTTAGTCGACTTTCAACCAATTACCCAAGAATAATCGGTAGCAAACGGGAAATTTGGAAAAGAGAGATAGCCATATGCGCGTGCAAATATTCTCGCGTAACGGTACACCCAGGTACAATCTTATTTGTATAATAATGATAATGGCCGCTATCGAAAATAATATCGCGAGCGGCGCTCGCATCGCGGCGCGAACAAAAAGCCCCGGCCACCGCCGGTCACTCTTTCTCTCTCCACCCGACTCGCTTAAATCACTTTCGTATTTATCACGCACACCGTAACCGTAAATATCGTTCGCTCCGTACAACGTGCGCGGCGTTGCGGCGCTCGAAACAGGCTAAGGATAGAACGGTGCGCGGTCAACGATCGGTTTCCGGCACGGGGAGCAGCAGCCTGTGGCTCGCGCATATAATCATCATCTAATTATTAATCCCCTTACGGAGACACGTATGACGCTGCGCGATTTATCGTGACAATTAATAGTGTGCCCCGAGTTTTACGATAAACAGGAAGTACACCGGCGGGAGACAACGCCTGTCGTTCCTCGAATAAATTGCGCGACCGCGGTCCAGGATCGCTCGGGTGATAGCTCTCGCCGGGGCTTAAGGCTAACTCACATTTGCACGCGATAAAACGAAAGATGGAGCGCGATTAATATTATAGGAGACGCCTATGTATTTGTTATATATATATATATATATGTATATACGATAATTATATGTATATTTATAAATAATACTATAAAATCTATTTAAATATTTAATTATATATGATTATCTAATGGCGAATTCGATTGGGAGCACCTAATGCGTGCATAATAAAAAACTGGTACATAATAAAAAAATTCGTCCATTTTCAACCAGACAATTTCAACGAAACCAATCAGACATTTTTCTCGATATATGAATATTAAATATTTAGATATTAAAAATAATAATCAAGTGTGTGTGTGTGTGTGTGTGTATAATAGTAAAGATATGCTCTCTCTCCCCCCTTCAGCTCCGTTGCATCACTGGTATGCGATAATAACGCATGCATACAGGCACTTTTAAATTGCACGGATTACCTTGAAATTGGCTTAAGGTTCTTACGCTCTTCCGGTACAACGTCGAAATGTGGCCAGATGCGTTTCACTGTGCTTACTCGCGCCACGATTACTCAGATATATGAGAAATACTTTGCAGTTTAGCGCTTCTTGCGTGGCGCACAGCGATGCGGCACGTGTCGTGCGTTGCTTTTTGCGACAATCCGGTACGCTCGTCGCACTTGGTCGCTTCCGCTTGCGAGTGCAGTAACTCGGGGAAAAAATGCGTTCGAGTCGGGTTGAAAACGTTGAAACAGCGGATTAACCGAGCGTTTAGTCATTTCACGCCATGTATAACCGAACGGCTTAAATATATAATATTATATTTGTACGGAGAGAAGAGAGGAGATTTTTTTTCAGTCGAGCACAAATCGAAAGACTTTCAGAATAGACAGATTGTGAACTGACCTTTATATACACGTTGGACGGATCGTTTGGAAAAGCGCGACGCGCAAGCATGGAGATAGTGGACCGAAATAAAAGGAGAGCGAGACGAGGACGAGAGGAGGGAAAAATGTTCGCCAAGGCGGCATTACCTGGAGCGTCACGCGAGCCCGTGATTGGAGCGTGGCGCATTAGTAACCTGTTTGTTGCTCGATAAAACAGCCATCGTCTTAAGATTTACTAGATTTATAGACCGGTCATAGAGCGATCCTGCGCTGCGCTAAGCAGATCGGTCCAGCCGGTCTCTCTCTCTCTCTCTCTCTCTCTCTCTCTCTCTCTGCGCTTCAGATCACATAGTTATGTGAGCACATGCTCGGGATACACATGGGATGTATCTCTACACCGCCGACATGAGCTCTACATTGATCTTGCGCGACCCACGAAAGATCGAGCCGATCGCTGATTGCGAGCGTTCTCGGTTAATCGTACGTTAATGTTAAAGGCCTACCTTTAGAATTAAGTAATAACCGCCTTCGCCTCGCTGCCTCGCGATCGTCTGCGCCGTCCTTGCTACTTCGATTTTCCGCAAACTCATCTTTAAGCCACGGAACCGCCTATTTGATCGTGCATCGTGCATCACGTACGATCGGGCAGTACGATTTTCGAGTCCGCGGAAATAGGTGTTTAACGATGTTCTTCGTCGATTTTAGATATCCTTATTGCGAAAGGGGGGCTCCATCCTTTGAGTACCTTTCGAGTACAAAGTCGTGATGTGTGAATTGTAGAATAAAAATTCGATCCTTCAGCCGGTAAGATATTATCGGAATCGAATATTATATACAGTTTGCACGTCAAAGAAAAAAAAAAAAAAGGGAAAAAAAATGCGAACCGGATGATAAATCAGCGTGCCTGGTACTCGTCGCGCTCTCAGTGGAAGTTGCCAACTTGGTGCAAATCACAAAGTGCTTTTTCCACTTCTCGATCGAAACGCCGATAAATCGCTGCGCATATACTCTCCCGCCAGCAAGTAACTATGGGAAATAACTGGGAAGTCTCTCTCGCGAAGGGCCGTAGGACGCATTGAAATTCCGCTCCCTGAGTCAAAGAACGGACCGACCAGG
>NW_017305397.1:1843964-1845235 GCF_001594115.1 Trachymyrmex septentrionalis | reverse complement strand
CCGCCGCAATAAAATTATAATTGCGACCCCGCGCGTAACGCGGGGTAAGAGGGAGGGGAGGGGAGGGGTGGGGGGGGGCAGGACGAGAAAAAGCCTAAGAGGCTCGAATGGTATTCCGGATCAATTAACCGAACGGCGCGGAGGTTAACGCGGATATGAAAAGGGACGACGGCGTTACTAAGCCGGGTGAACGAGGCCTCCGGTATGCGTGTACAACGCAAATGGTAGGCCTCGCGGAGAGAACGCTCGTAAGCCGCATGAAACGTCGGGTAATTCTATCGAGAGTGGTTTATCGTGCGAACGCACGAAGGAGGAAATAGATTGTCACTCGCGATGAGCGCGAGGCTTGGAAATGACTGGCCGGCTCTTATAGCTTCTTTTTTCTTTTTACAATTAATCGATACGTTCCCCACTGCATCGTCTCAATATAACGTATGGAAATTCGAAGAGAGACTATTTTTTTTCATTATTATCGCTTTTACAAGAGAGCGGCAGAGAAGTAAAAGATTTGAGAAGAGAACGTGTGAATCTTTGAAATGTACTGCAAACGTGGTTGACAGTACTCGGCGAACGGTCGGCGCGCGGCACGTCAAACGTCTATAACACCACCCGGGGGAATCGTTTATCATGTGAACACAAACGAGATTGTCACCTGCACACGCGTGAGCACGCGCCCCCGTACTCCTCACGTTCCATTCGTACACCAGGTGTCCGCCTTTACTCGATCTTTACAGGATCCCGATTTTTATTCGCTATCTCGTGAGCAAAAGGAACACTCGTTCGAAATTAATGGCGGTGGTACACTCGAAGTGTGTGACTCGATAAAATTCTGGGCACAATCGAGTCGCGATTGTAGTGCGTTTATAGCGACAGCTCCGCCATAAAATGTAAATAAACTTATACTTCGAAGATATTATGTTTTTATTCGTATGAGAAAAGATTTCGCTTTCTTTCCTCTTTCCGCATTTGAAAATATTCGACTTTTCATACGGAAAAAATATTTTAATTTATATATTAGAGACATTCGTTCACCCGGTATGTATTCAACGCGGGTTTTCACGCGAATGTATCTGCTAAGCGGACGCATTCTCAGTTACACATTCATACTATTTGCCACCTAAGTCCAGCTATTACCTGTATCGGGTGGGACACTACTGCTATTGTTCGCGATAAGCGGATCTATTCACCGCGAAATCGTAATCCGTATTTTCGCGAGTGCATCCGAGTGATAATAAAACCAGAGACGTACTTACATAAACTTCAATTTTTGT
>NW_017305397.1:1841141-1843864 GCF_001594115.1 Trachymyrmex septentrionalis | reverse complement strand
AAAAAAAAAAAAAAAAAAAAAAGAAAGAAAGAAATTTAATATTTTTTTGATAAATTAAAATAAAAATCATCATAATTAATTAATACTTTCATTCGAAAAAAATATCAGTGATCGATTTAATACCACGTATCTATATAGCTAATTATCACTGTACGATATTAGCACCATGGATCTTAAATCCACATTATGACGGTATTGATATAAACATACCAGGGGTTAAATCGGCACCATGTTGGTGTTTAACACCAATAAGCGGTAAGTTAGACACCGCATGGTATTTTAAATCCACATCGGTGTTTTTTATAGTGTTTATATCGCAAAGATTAATTGTTCGGTCGACCGTGTCGTTTCTGCATTTTCTGCACGCATTGAGTCACCTTTAATTATCGTACAACGTTAATACGCAATTCATAATTGGATTGAAACGGAGAGGCAAATTTGCAGAATCCTTGCATGCGATGTACCGACGCTAATCGCGCGCGAGCGCAACGTAATTCACCGTTCAAAAACAGCCGTGAGCTTGCAATATTCTGATATGTACAGTGTCCCGCGAGCGCGGAAGCCGAGAATTACAAGTAGTCGTCTTTATCGGGTCAACTTATCATAGACTTTTGTGAGTCAAGGCGGTTATGCAAATAGAGCTGCCTGTTTCTCTCTTTCCTTGTTTCCTTCATCCCTCTCACTTCTCATTGTTTTTATAATACGAGTGCATTCGTAGTCTTGGTTGGGATCTGACCGTAAGATCCTTCCGGCAAACGCCTCTGTGCCAACGGATGTCGCTATAATGTACAACAATGTAGCACTCCTATAATAAAGCCGTGATTTAAGTTAACATTCGATTTAGAGATCTCGCATATCTGTCGAAAATTTGCATCGGGCATTGTGAATTCTACCATATACATTACGCCGTTATAATATAATCATCAGTTTTTTAACTCTCTTCTATATACATCTCTTTGTAAAAATTAACTATTAATTATTAAAAATTAACTATTAATGTTTCGAACGTTTCCAACGTATTTGTCGATGAAAAATAAGATAGAAATGTATTGTTTTTTTTCAAGTGTTTTTCAAAAGAAAAAAAAAACAAAAATATAACGTACGTGTCTCTTAAAAGATTTATACTGATAAATTTGACGAGATATTGAAAGATGAATGAATTTCTTCGCCGATGAAAATGACACAATTGACACGAATGTACACGCAAGAACACCCACGGTCGACTCGAACGACCACGGCGGTCTCGGATATACTCGGTATAACTATCTCTGCCTACGAAGCCCAATCAGCACAATTTGCAAGCGGGGAACTTCTCAAAACGTCGGTGCGTGTTGCTTGGGGGGGCATATGGACACGGAACTGTCCGGTTGCCGCGATCCCGCTTCTGGGCTCTCGCGAGGAAATCATCCGCATTATCCGCCGGTGCACACAGTGAGATTATGATAATTCTTAACGTTGGGGCCCGGGGAATAGACGCGAATTCTTGCGTCGTACGGAACGACCGATATATCAATGTTACCACGTGCAGTAACGGATCAACGTTAGTGATAAACCAGCGGAGGAGACTCGCGACGGCCGACGATGCTTATCGGGAATTGGGCGTGCACCAATGTTCCGCCTCCATTACGAAGGATTGTCAAGCAAAGTGGCTAGGACATCGAAAGGAATCCACGTTTCCCGCTGTGGATTCTCAGGGACGGTTTACGAAGGCGTAAATTGTCGCCATTAACGAATCTTTCACGACGGCCGTGAGTCTGATATCTGTGGTTTGAAACTGGCATGAACCACGCCAGCCCGAAGATTGGCAAACAGAGAGATACGGAAATGTCTCACGCTCAAGTGTATCGCTAATTACGTTTACGACAAGAATCTACAGTTTTTTTTTTAATACAATTATCAGTCGGATCGACCGTGTGTCGAAGAGGATTTATACGAGACGGCGGCTAGTTCGCTCCAGAAATAAGTAGCGACATTTATATGCACGTTACGTCCGCAATTATAGTTATTAACTTGCTGTTAATGGTCTATAAAAATTTTATGCGCCACTATGCCGTGTTCAGCCTCGATGATCTAGTCGTTGGAACGGAATGGGCAGCTTCAAATATGACCTATTCCGTTACGTCGAGGTTTGCATGCAAACATTCTGTTCATTCCGGCGCTGAATCAAACCATTAATTCAGCAAAAATAGTTAATTAACCGAGAATATACCGATATTAGTACGCATACGATTCCAACTCTGAGATTACACAACGGACGTAATTTACGAGCGTAATTTTTCTCTAATTCGCGATGCAACCGCGCGCTTTATACCTCTCTGCCACAATCTACGCGATATTCGCGATTGGGAAAAGACGCAGTGTAATAGATAACGTCTTGTTACGAGCACATATAGATTACAAACAAGAGATGCGACGAATGTTCATACGTACTTTCGTTGGGAAATAGACGTCAGTTTGTCGACGAATCAGGCGCTCGGATGTTCACGCAGTTGCTGTGTCTCGATCGATTGTAGGCGGAAGAATTATAAACGGGGAAAAGGCACGAATTGTTTTTTACCGGTACTGCCAACGGCACACGTAATGTTTCCTCGGCTCGAATCGCGAACCCGTTTCTCCGTCCTGACTCTGCATCGGAAGCAGTGTGTGAGTGAATAAGTGTGTGTATGTGTGTGTGTGTGTGTGTGTGTGTTTTGTGTGTGTGTGTGAGAGAGAGAGAGAGAGAA
>NW_017305397.1:1834490-1841041 GCF_001594115.1 Trachymyrmex septentrionalis | reverse complement strand
AGCAGTGTGTGAGTGAATAAGTGTGTGTGTGTGTGTGTGTGTGTGTGTTTGTGTTTTGTGTGTGTGTGTGAGAGAGAGAGAGAGAGAAATTTTTTTTAGAGAGAGAATCAGTGAAGGAAGGGAAAGGGAAAAAAGCCGAGATACAATCTCTAATTGTTCGCGATCGGCTGCAAAACTCGACCGTTAAAACAACTACATTGTAAACTGCTCTCGGCAGCTACAACATATATAATTGCGAAAGCACAAATATTTTCAAATAATGCACCAATTGTTAAGATTCTACTTCAAACTTATTGATACTAACTACTTAAAATCAGAACCTTCGCATATTTTTGCAAAGAAATTTAATTTCAAGTTGGTCATATACTAGATTGTTAAAATTTTCAATCTGCCAGGAATTTTTACACATACCAAGTCCGCCCACAAATACACGAGAGAACTAAGAGAACTAAGAGAACGACTCGGTAAGGCGATGACGTCTACTGGGACCATGTCGAGAATTGCGCAACTGATCGCTACGCGAGAACTTGAGATATATCGACATGTATATCGCGCGACTTTGTCGAAGATTGCAGCTGCCGTGAATTGCGAACACGCACGGCGAGTCATACAATGCATATCGGTCGCCATGATCGGCCAACAAGCCTCGATCCTGTAATGATTCTCGGATTTTTTTCTAAAATGTCCGTTTCAAACGGACGCTTTTTTATACGAGACTTAGACGTCTACTTTCTTAGATATGGCAAATATATTAAATATCTCCCTGCAAGGAAGAAATCTAGTTGCACGATTCTTATGATACGTGCCGAGAAATGTCTCATTCAAAGATAATTTATTAAAAGAAATTATATCTGATATAAATCGAATGATAATCGCAAGACTGTAATATTTATCTATAACGTATCACTGCAATGAGCAAAAAATGGCGACGTCAGAATCACTCATTTCCGGGCTCCAGAATTCCGTTCAGGAGATGCATATGTTCGAATTGATGCAATCAAATCAGGTGCGAAATATATATATCGTAATTGGATTTCACCGGAAATTACGGAGAGCGACCTACTTTGCGGTGTGCCACGGAAGGCACTGTGATTGCGGGCGAGGAAGAAAGAAAGAAAGAAAGAAAGAAACGTGAGTGTAGAAACTGCGTGGGCAATGTGTATCGGTCTTTATCGCGTCGCCCCATCGCTTCGGGTGGACAGACAACTTAGAGGTGTCTCCACCGCAGATCGTGATTGGCTCCCGGCTAAGGAAAAGCCTGGTGCTTAATGTGGAACTTTCTCCGTGTACGCGCTAGCGTTCGCGCGCCTGTCCGTTGCACTGCATTGCATTGCATTGCATTGCATTGCATCGGGCAGAAACTCGGCCGAGTCCTTTCCGATCGTCCTCGCCGCGACCTCGTCCCGTAGGCGTGTATTACCACCTGCCACTCAACAATGGTCGTATGTGGTTTTTATATAACATTTTCTACATTTGTATTTTTGTCGTTTTCCGATCCGTAATATTACAGATGTAAATTTATTCCCTCACGGAGAAAAATGGACTCTTACACAAGTCTAATAAAAATATTCTGACTATTTTGCCGAACTTATGACAAACTTTATTTGTCTGAAAGTAAAAAAATATCAGAGGTATATATATTACAATTATAGTAAAGCCATTCACAATTATAGTAAAGCCAGAATGATATCTTGCAGTAAATCACATTATTCTCAAGATTTTTATATACTTGTATTTTTTACGCGCACACAAAGAAAAAAAATTTGTTCGATAAACTAAACACATTTAGCTGTTCGCAGATTTATTGCATTACGTAGTTTGCACAACAAATTTTATTTAATTGAATTTCACCGTAATCTGCTTAATACTGAAGAGTTTGTTAAGTTCGATTAAATAAAATTGTTGAATTAACCAAATCTGCAAATAACTAAATGTAGTTTGTTAAACAAATTTTGTTTCTCAGTGGAATAAATTTTGTTAGCGTTAAGGCAAAAAATATTCGGTAACAAAGTAAATTCTATTTAGATGTAATTTATAGATTAAGAAATAGTAACAAATTGCAGTAGCATAAAATTTACTTTATAAAGTGTAAAAAGTACTTAACAATATGGCTATCCGACGATCACTCATTTACCGGAAAAATAAAAGTAAATTTGACATAAGTGGGCACTATGTCCTTATATGGGGACCTGATAATTCTATACAATTTACTAGAATTCTAGCGCATATTACTTTACATTTTTCTCCCTGCTTTTAAAATGGTTTATAAAAAAATTGAAAAAGACATTTAAAAATCGTGCTAATTAGAAATTTGACGGTAACACCGTCGAATATGTCAAATATCAATAATTGTACAATGGCCGATATGGCCATTTCGTTCTATGCTATCAGTGTTATCACATTCAGACTGTCCCGGGAGAAAAATGTAGTTTAATGGCGGCGGCGCGGCGCCTCGACGGTCGCGAAACGGTGGTTTCATATCTTTCTGACAATACTCGTTTCATATTCGTTGAACTATGTAATGCAAGGAACGGAGATTAATAATTTGCAGTTTCCCACCCCGACATTATCGGAGCACGAGGCAGGCGGATCGCGAACATCGTGTACCGGTATGGAGAAAAAGAGAGAAAGAGAGAGAGATATATATATATATATATACATATATATATATACGAGAGCGAGAGCGAACAAGCGCGTTGTGTTCAGCAGCCGCGGCTGCTGCAGGGTCGACCGGTCACGATGGCTCGGGTAATGATAGCCTGCCCTCGCCTCATAATCAGTCCCCTATCTTAATTTATGTTTGCCCCTGCCCATCCGTCCTGTACGACTCGTCTTCTCTTCGATGTAGGTACCTGCTGCTCTTGCCGGCGCTGACTCTTTACTCCCGCTAATTTACCGTAATTCGACTGCGAGACAAGCCACGTACTTTTGATTCCGTCACTGATTTGTTACGAGCACGTCGAACCGACCTGCGTCTGACCCTGCCTAACCGCTTGTTCCCGCTTCCGGTGATCATGTCGATGCGCAATGGGTATACTGCCGTGATTTATCTACGTTGCACTGTAACTCTGTTAACGATATTTATTAACGGTCTGAATTGTCGAAAAAAAATTTCGTTTATAACAATGACATATATACATAGACCAAGCGATTTTGTTTTTCAGTGATGAAGGATGAATCCAGAAATTGACAGTAGATGATATCTTGCTTTCTCTTAAGATAGATAGAAAGAGAGAGAGAGAGAGAGAGAGAAACATAAACTCTGTCATCTTTCTGCTTGAAGCTACAAAGAAGCCACAGAACGCTTGATCTATGTCGTTTTAATTAATTTGATGACATATTATATTAACTTATAAAACTCTAATACTGGTCAATTTGATACTACAGTATAGTACAGCTATAGCCAGTTTATTACTAAAAAAGACAACGATTAATCACAATTACTATCATCGGCTGGTATTAGATTTCTGCAAAGGTCCTCGACGGCGACCGGGCGCAACAATACGAGAGCGCGCGATCGAACGGTTGGACGATGAAAAACCAGTTCCTAATCAGTTCAAGCGGAAAACCGTGTGCAGCGGTGGCGACGGCGACGGCGACGGCGAGAACGCCAGGTTACGAGCTCACGTGGTGCTCACGCACGTGCGCTCCCACGTGTAAACAGAGAGACTTCGTCGCCGCTCCATCGGCAGTTACGGCGCGACCGATCTTGATCGGCGTCGATGCACTCGAACCGGCGAACCGTACCATATGTATGCATGATATGTATCCTTTGGTTGGGATATAATTGCAAGGTATCGGGGCTCTCTCTTGACGGAGGTCTAGGTCTAGGAATCCATTGCCGCGCCGCGCCGCGCGGCACAAGCACTCGGGGCTGATATAGTCTAGTGCTCGCGAGGGTGCAACGTGTGGCCTCGTTACGTTAATGGCGTCATGCTCTGGCGCCCCACAGACTACTCTGCTGACCAGTCGACTCTGAACCGGCAATGCCGTCTACGAACGACTCGGAGAACCCGCCTGCCTGCCTTCCGGGGAGACCGCCGTGAAGACGTTGCGGCGTGTGCCAAATGCGTACTTGCTCTCGATCAAACTGGTTAGAGAGATTGCACGGGATAATTATGTATGAAAAAAGCAACGGAAAAGTGACGGGTGACGACGTGACGTACGTATCGTACATTATTATGCAGCGATGAAAAATGTACGCCTCGATGAAACGCGACAAAATTTCTCAAATGTCATAAATATTAATAGTTATACGATGTATAAATATTATAATATTAATCACAGACGTCGATTTCTAATCCTTTCATTTAATCCGATTGATTAAGAATTGTGTCACTGACCGCGTTTCTTCTTTAAATCGCTAATGGAGCGTCTGTCTTTAAGGACGCGAGAGTAAGCGTTGAGTAGTACGCGATTAGTAATCAGACTTCCAGACGAACCTGTTTCGAC
The DNA here is from genome assembly GCF_001594115.1 of Trachymyrmex septentrionalis. Classification (NCBI taxonomy): domain Eukaryota; kingdom Metazoa; phylum Arthropoda; class Insecta; order Hymenoptera; family Formicidae; genus Trachymyrmex; species Trachymyrmex septentrionalis. The sequence continues at coordinate 1,836,589 of NW_017305397.1, read as the reverse complement.
TTCCGTCACTGGCGCTAGTCGACTGGTAGTTCTTCAATTTATTAATAATAACAGGCTCCGGTCGGAGAGATTCACAGAAGAGAGAACTACGTACGTTCGTGTAAACGATGTACCTGATGTAGACATTCGCGTAATTATCGGGAGCGAATAATAGCGCTCTCTCGGTTCGTCTTATTCTAGACAACGAAGACGTCTTCGCTTTGACTCGCCGTGTGAAGATCGTTCGCTCGATCTATTCAGTGTCAAAGTATTCTTTTTGTTTTTTAGGCTCGAGATATACTATTTCTAATTTATTTCAATATTTATTTATTAACCCTTCATTACTTGCGTATTAAGAACACACCTCGACCATATGAATTTGCTAAATGTATGAATATCGTTTAACACTTTATGTTTGGAGCTAATTGTCTGACATAAATAGAGTAGAGAGCGCCTAGGCGGTCAAAGTTAGATGTTTCGTATAATATAATATTCTTGATTCATGAATTTCATTGATCTCAAACGTGACTGTGCACCGAAATGTTCGGACATTTAAACACAATCAATCTGAGATGCTACATATATTCCCCCTCCCCCCTCCCCCCTTCCCCTAATTTCGAATAAGAAACTTTTATTGCGAAAAATATGATCTCACCCAAAATTCGAATCTGGGACCTCTCGACTTTCCGGGGCGAGTCTTAACCAGCTCGACATTAATTATTTAACAATTGAGCAAAATTTGTATTTACCTTTATCCGAAGAATGCACTGAATATTATCTATTTAATAATAAATCATTAAAGAGAATAATAAAACGTAACGCTAGGAGTGTCAAAAGCACTCCTAGCGAGTAATTATTAAAAACAAAAAAAAATCACGCAAATAACGTAGGGTTAAACGCGCATGAAGCCCAGGAAGTTGAGGGACTCACAATGTCGAATAAGAAAAATGTTGAACTTGGGCAAGTTATTTCTAGAGAGTCCGCAGAAACCATTAGCATTCACGAGCATCCCGATAATTATTAATCTCTCGTCCGTGAGCGAATGTATCTCCAGGAACACGGGACGCCGACATCTCGCCTCTCGTAGAGTCCTCGTAGCGATCGTTTTATCTTCTTGCGCCCGATAATGATCGAAGTGCTAGGCAGACGGGTGCGAGAGGAATTCTCCATCGAGACTTTTTGCTCGCTCGTTAAAAATGGCACGCAACACGCGATCGGTAAAAGACCTACGAACACGACCACCAAACAACCTGTTACGCATAATCAAGCTTCCACCCACTATATATATATATATATATATAGTTCGTCAACATTTGCGCACGTATTCATTTTTCTTTTCTCTTTTTTTTTTTGCGGGAAAAAACAAATGTATATAATTTTTTCATTTTTACACGTATTTTCCCAGGTCGCTATGTCTTAATAGAGATTTTACACACTCAATAGTTCATCGATATTCTTATAAAGCCGATACACATTTATATGAAAGCATCTCGTCATAATTTTTTCAGATTAATTAATTAGTTTCTTCGTTCATATAAAATCTAAAGTTTAAATTGACAGAAAGAAAGAAAAACTGAGAGTAACTCATTCATTTAGGAAATTCGGCTGCAATGTATTCCGAAAAAAAAAAAGCCTAAAACGGCGACAATAATGGGACTCGATGCATAAGTAAAAGCGGCGTGAAACCGTTAAAATACAACACGCATTTTCAATAGTAAGCGAACGTGCGTTCAGGTTTGCTCACCGGCCGATTGATCTCGCAACTGCACTTCCTCCGACTGTTTGCGCAAGTATCTACGTACTACTCGGTACTCGAGCATTACGAGCCGGCGTTTGCATTGGCGGGGAAGCAGGTACCGGTCGTGGCTACGCGTTCGTAGGCACACACACACACACACACACAGATACGTGATCACAGAGCTGTATAACATAGGTTAAACGAAGGCTACTCACTCGGAAGAACCCGGGAGGGGGTACAAATTAAGTGAGGTCTTACACCTCGAGAAATGAATATCCCGCCGGTAAGCAATCCCACGGATGATGCGGAACCACGGCGGAAATAATTATCACTATGGAAAGCACGCAGAAATAAAACCACCGCGCGAAAAGCGCCCATTCTC
>NW_017305397.1:1833088-1834390 GCF_001594115.1 Trachymyrmex septentrionalis | reverse complement strand
TCACTATGGAAAGCACGCAGAAATAAAACCACCGCGCGAAAAGCGCCCGTTGCTCGCAACTATGACTTTTTGCAATTCTCTTTTGCCTCTCGAAATAGATTGCGGATTTATATTGGCACTATGATGGAAAACTATTACAGTATCCGGCAAAGTGCGCGAAACCGAAAAAATACATTGAGCAGATAGAGGGATACTCTTCGTGTAGAAAGTGAATAACAATGAACGAAGGGCAAACGCATTTTTTCAATTGACACGCAATTAAAAAGAAACGAATAAATTACACAAATGAAGAAAAATGAAAAAAAAAAAAAAATACAATCACACGTAATACTCTTGCGTGTAATTTCTTGAAAATTTATGATAGCCGACGTATCTATTTCTACCATCTGGGTACCACTCCTTTTCGCGCGTACGTCGCGCGAATAGACGCGTCGCGAAAGGTTACAATCATCAAAACGCAACGAGAATTCGGTCTCGATGACCGGCATGCACTTACGATGATACCGTTGCAGAGAGCAGCCACACCCTTGTACAAGGATACGTGCATCGTCGATATATACGCGGCAGGCTACACACACACACACACACACGCACACACACACATATATGCGATATGTACACCTGGAGTTGTACCGATTCTATCTCCAACGTCCCAACGTAGCACGGTCGCCGAGGAGAGGAGGAAGTCGCGAAACGGAATCTCAGGTGTAGCCACCTCCGCATTATCCCCACAGATCCATTTAGATTCGAGACCTGAACTTTCCGCGCGAAGAAACGATCCATCGACGATTCGTTGCGATCGAGATGCTTCACACGATTAACAGATATTAAGGAACTCGTCTCTCGCTCGTAGGAATAACGCGTAAAATATTACATCAAACGACACGACGCGTATAAATATAAATGTTGATATTCCATAATATCGGCGTTGGTAGTATCTACAAATTCCAATTGAGCAACGTTCGTCCCTGTCGACACACGCACATACATTCTTCGATACCTGCACGTTCTCGATATTGAAATATCGAGACGTGCCGGATAGTGCTGCGGTGGTGGGGAATTATGCGATCGGCCAACTAAAGTTCGCGCGATCGGCAGGAAAGCCTCTCTCGATTTCTTCGCTAGGACGGATGTATGATGTTTGTGTATGCATTGCGTATTATATGTAACTCGCCTCGCCTCTTCTCCCTCCCCCCCCCCGCTCGCTTTCCCCGCGGGTCGTCATTAAACCAACTGCTCGAGACAACTGGCGCTGATTATTTAGCAATACAAATCATTCCCCGAGTGCGTACTACCCTCCCC
>NW_017305397.1:1832023-1832988 GCF_001594115.1 Trachymyrmex septentrionalis | reverse complement strand
CGCCCCCCCCCCTCTCTCTCTCTCTCATTCTTCGTCTTTCTCGTTCTGTTAAACGAGTTCTCGCGTGCGCGGGCGTGGTACTGCACGTACTACTTATGCGAAAGGCGAATAAAACACACATACACGTACAAGAGCGCGTACACGGTTCTCTCGAGCGGCATGTGGCATCAGATACCAGACGGTAGAAACAGTTTTGTTGATTAGCAGGCTCGTTCGAGCCGGCCGTATTACTTTGTCGCATCGCCAAGGAATGTTCTCACCGGCAAGCTATAAGTATCCCACGTCGTGAAACGTTGACGTATCGTCGCGCGGACGCGATGGACGTTTTTAAAAGGCTAGCTAATAGAACGAATTCCGAGGAAATTGACGCGTACATTGTCTCCGCAAATGTCTCTGCACTCTGGAAAATCGTTGGAGTGAAATCGTTGGAGTGAAATCTCACTCTCGTTTAATTATCGAAAGCTTGATCATTAAGCCCTACTCTCTTTCGACACTGCTTCACCCACTCTTCAGACTTACCCTCCACCCCACAGATTTTCAAGAGCAACGACTCTCAATGTTCAATTGAGAAATCCTCAAAGGTATTACCATTCCACTTTGAATTCCTTTCGATAAATGAGCAAACGAGAATCGTAAAAATGACAGCGACATCCTCCACGCGCGGCGTATAAATCCGTATTCCGCGGCTCGTATCTCTCGGCTCGCTCGTCTCGTGATGAAATATTTCCAGGAGGGAGCTACCGATTACATATCGTTCCGAAATTCCTCGTGGCTGCCGTACGCAATTAATAAATATATTGCCTGGTACAATTTACGGTGGTCCGCGTTACATCGTTAATCGCGCGCTCGCGCTCGGAACGCCGATGCCGTCTGTTTTTCCGGACGAGACAGGTGGGGAATCGATAACAGAGATGCATTAGAATATTATGACCTTTCAAAGTGCATTCGGTGATTCACCGCGGGAG
>NW_017305397.1:1831030-1831923 GCF_001594115.1 Trachymyrmex septentrionalis | reverse complement strand
GGGGGGAGGGGGGAGGGGGGGGAGAAAAGGAAGAGGCAGGGTGCTGACCTCGCTTCCTGAATCCTCGTTCAGGGCGGTGGCATCTCTCCGGCGGAGGCGCTCTCCGGCGAACGCGGAAAGCGCTGTGCAGGCACGGTCGCGATTGCGCCGGTACTCGTGCAATCGAATCAACTAGATAATCTTTGATTTCAGCCGACAAACGTCAGCTCGTTAAGCTATTCTTCATCGTCGTGTATTATCCGAACCGCAAACGACTACGATACGTGCCAGACTACACGATCCACATTTTCACATTTAAATTTCACATATTATCTCTATGTATGTAATTAATTAGTTCCAGTCTACGGTTTTTCTTTTCTTAGATCTGTTCTAAATTCAGGTGGCAATGTAGAAAGCCTATTTTATAATTCTACGACTTCCAACACGATACGAACGTTATTAACTTTTAATAAGTTTCGAAATAAAATTGTAACCAACAATCTCAACTTGGGTCTCGCTAATCTCCAGATCAAGGATACGAACTGTCGACTCAATTCTATTTTTCTTTTTCTGCAAAGTGAGAAAAAATTATGCACTACAACGGAACGATTGAAGTTTGTACGGGCCTAGATTTCAATACAGCTCTCCATCTTAATATCGAGACCTGGCAAGTGACGTATATTTAAATTATAATCCAGAGCGTTAAGACAGAGTATTAATCTTAATAACGATCGAGTCTCGCAACACGTTATTTTCGCGCTGTTACATTTTTCGCGTCACGCGCCTCGTACGTTCCTCCATTCTTTTTCTCATTTTCCTTTACAAAACGCCTTAAGCATGAACGAGAAAATTGCGCGTACGCGCGAATAGGTCAGAGCAACCGCCGCGTTGGATCGTCGATTTGACGTGATACG
>NW_017305397.1:1828415-1830930 GCF_001594115.1 Trachymyrmex septentrionalis | reverse complement strand
GCGTACGCGCGAATAGGTCAGAGCAACCGCCGCGTTGGATCGTCGATTCAATCGTTTGACGTGATCCCGGTATGGACCGCGACCGGATGCTAACTCGCGTCGCCGTCGATTCTCCGCGGAGGCGTTCGGCGAAAATCCGCGCGCCCCAATGTCATTATTCCAAACGAGATAACGCCGCATCGCCCCGACCGGTGTGAGTACACTCCACCGGCAAGTACACAGGGGCGAATGCTTCCATCGGTATGGCGAGGTATGCGGGCCTTACGCTGCGCGTGTAAGCGCACTCTCGCGAACGCGCGTGCACTCGCGGAGAGCCGCATTATCGTGGGATTACGTAAGCGGCGAGCCGCGGTATACGATCGTGCTTGTATTACGCTATAATTAGGATCGGCCGGCCGGTCGTGAACGAGTATAGATACACAGGTATACATGCGCGCGCGCGTCTACATACGAGTATGAGTGCGACGTTACTTACGGCGCGTAATCCGCGCCGTATTAATAACCGACGATAAACATTAACGTGCACCGCCGTCCGAGTCTCTCCCAGGAGAAGGCACCTCGAGAAGAGGAGCGTAAACTAAAAGGAGCGCGCGCGCGCGCGCGCGGATGCCGCTGCCGAGGACTACGGATCTCGATAGCGCGGGATTAGAGAGCGCTTTTTGAAGGGAGAGGTCACATGGAGCACGCGTTTTCCGTTTGCGTTATCAAAACACGGCTTGGTCTCCCACGACGAGCCGACCGCACGATTCGTCGGAATATTTGAAATTCTGCGCGGAGTTCGTGGCTTTTATATCGCTCGCCGTGAACCGCGTGTTGGAGTTGATTCTAAAACGACCGGTGCGATTCGGGTATTAAAGCGAGCAGCCGCGATTGCTTGCTGCAGGTTGCGGCACTTTTTTTTCTTTTTTTTTCTAAATGTCCGCGTAATCGTCCGACATTAAGGAAAGCAAACTGGTTCTGCGTGTTTCCATCGAACGAACGTTTGACCGGCGCACGACTTACTTATCTTTAGCCTCGATCTTGCAAGCGAACTGAAAAATCGCGGAAAGGTATATACACTATGTAAGCGCACTATGTGATGCTCGAGTATAGTTCTGCAGACATGGAGTCGCGAGTCTCCTTGATCAATGTCTTAAACGAATAATGATAGCTTTTCTGAAAAAGACGTTCTTCTTCGTGGACTGTTCGCAGACTGTTGCTGATTGTTGTACTGAAAAACATTTCTGGTTGAAAATGGACGAATCAGAATTTTCTAGTAAAATTTATTGGAATTCTTACTTTTATCAGAATAATTATATCAGAATTCTAATTATTTCAAATAGGATTCTAGTAGATCATTCTAATTCGTCCATTTTCCATCAGAATCACTTATTTCCCTCAGTGCAAGTATGCACTAATTAAATGACTTAAAATACACCGGTAAATATGAAAAATTGTTAAATAATTTCAAATTTAAATTAATTAAAAATTTAATTAGTTTAAGATCTTTCACTTTGTAAACAAGTATCTTTAATTCTTTTTGCGCGAGCACGATTGAAAAGTGAGTGAATTTTGCGCTAAGAAACGGCGGTTATTGCCTGTGTCTCGTAATTAATTCCCGATTAAGCGCTGCTAAATGAATACGCTTACTAAATTAGTGATTGCGAGTAGACGCGGCGGCGCAGACGAAAATCAAGATCTCGCCGTGCCCGTTCCCGACGTGCACGTTTGATTAATACCCAGATGTAATTACGCACACTGCTTCGGGGGTGGGACGGATGCGAGGAAAGAGGGCAATCTTCTTCGCGTTATGCGTGTCTCTCGTCGGCTATGTGGGAGGAAGGTGAGAACAGAGACGAAACACTTCGTAGGAAGAAAGAGGAGATGGAAGCAGAGAAAAAAAGTCAGAAGAAAAGACGAAAAGAGACGAGAGGAAGGGAAACAGCAGAGAACTCCGACTCGAGCTGCCGACGAAACGAAATCCTGACAGATTTCATCGTGGGCTGACGTAAACAATTTGCGAATGTAAATACCTGTTGAATATTGAGCGTGCTGGTAGGGCCCACGGGGCCCCAACACCTTGCGATCGTTTACCCTTTAAACTCGTGATTACCATCCAGCACTCCGTGCTCTCCCACCTACCGCGGCGAGGCGTGTAAGTCATCGGCATAAATTATACGTGAACATCGCGCGGCGATGCTGGGGATCCTTCTCGCCACTTCGCCGAGAAGGAGCAGATCCTTTGGCTCTAACCGTCTGGATCGCGCGCGTGTAAAGAGTCACAAAGTAGAAAACGATCGAGACACATCCTTGACACGCGCGGGATCGCTCTTGGAAAAAAGAAAAGAAACCAAACTGATGATACGGCGCTATAGCTCGTATTTCACGCGTTTAAAAATTAATACGTAAGCTTCTTTCATTATCAACGCGACACGAGTCTTAGCCGACAGTCAAGCGAATCGAAGGCCGACACGAATTTAATTGAATAAATGAAAAGGCTGATTAAATTACAAAATTGCAATCTCCCGCGGTGTTA
>NW_017305397.1:1825438-1828315 GCF_001594115.1 Trachymyrmex septentrionalis | reverse complement strand
TTAGCCGACAGTCAAGCGAATCGAAGGCCGACACGAATTTAATTGAATGAATGAAAAGGCTGATTAAATTACAAAATTGCAATCTCCCGCGGTGTCGCCTCCATCCAATTAACATTTGTAACGTTAATATCGAAGATGTGCACTTTAGATCGTTTATCGCCTTACGGATTTGGGGCAATAAAACTCGGTGGCTCGTGTCGAGCATCTCGCCCGATTAATAAGTTCGCGTAGGGGCGCGACGCGCTTATCAACTTATCAACGATTAAATCACTCGGGTGATTCCACATCGTGGCTCCGGATACATGAAGGCAGCGGGTAAGAAACGTGTGTCGAGATAATTGGTGATCTCTCGATCGATCTCGATGCTGATAAGCGGGCAACCGACATTTCAGATAACTTTCTCGCTTCCACCGCATTTAATTACCATCGTCGATTATAACGGGAACGCAGTGCGTATATATCGCTAACGGTACGCGATAAACGCTTATCCGAACGCTGGCGCAACGCTCGCTCGCGTATTTTCCGCGCTCGCGACGGCTTTTCTGCGATCGTTCCCGCGTGCGACGGCCTAATCCCAGTCTACTGTGTCAAGGGAAACGTCTCCGCACGTCATAAAACTGGATCGCCCGTCGTGCAAGATCGTAACTATGTGAAAAACAAAAGCTCACTCACCATCCTGGTTCATTCCGTGGCCGCCATCATCTGTGTATGAAACAGAAAAAAACAGAATTAAGATATAAATTGAAATCTCGAGAGAGAGAGAGAGAGAGAGAGAGAGAGAGAGAGACGCGTAATCGAGATTAGCATCAAATCATATGTGTACATTTAAAGGAACAATGCAAAAAAAACGGCACTTATTTGTTTGTACTTTGAAGTGTTTGATCGCGTGTTAATTGAAACGTTACAACTTGTAATCACGTGTCGTTCTCTGAATTGTAATTAGTATCCTCGACGAAGCGGTACTTCTAGAGAGCAAAAGTAATAAAGTATATTCCAATACAGAGTGAGGAGATACTAATAACATTCCTGGACTCTATTTGAAAATATAATGTACTATGCATACCGTCAATATGTATATATATATATATATTTATATATGAATAACGTTGCGTAATGTTGCAAGAATTTTTTCATTTCCGACACATCTAAGAATATAAATCTATCAAAAACGGAAGCCTCGCAGCACATCCAGCAACTTCCCCGATAGGATATCACGGGAAAGCAGACGAATGCACCTCGCGAAGATTCAACATCACACGTTGCTGCGGATCATGACGATTCGCAACGCGCCAGCGATAGCAACCTGCACGGCAACCTATTTGTACTGCGGACCTGGTATCGCGCGATCGCGCAGTGTTCCTTTATTTAACCCCATAAATAACCACTGCTATCTCACCCCGAATGTTCTTCTATAGGCAACGGACAACAACGTATATACGTGTGCATACAGTAAAACGCGTTTCGCACACGGTGCGAAATATATTAGATGCTGCCAGTCATTCTGGTGCTGCGCGAGTCTGGCACGATGGGAATCCCCATAAGCGATCCGTGCGTCCATCCAGCGGAAAGAATAACTTTTGCGAGGAGATTAAAGCATGGTATGTGTTACTCGTTCGATAATGGCTCGCACGTTTAATCCCCCTTCAAAATACATTCAACTTCGAACAGTTTAAACTACATTGGGGAAAAAAATTATTAAACCAAATCTTAGTACACACTCCTTTGAATAGTGAGCTGAGCAAACATTTACTTATATAGTAAATAAATAGTTACTCGGTAAAAAATGATAATCAATTAATGATTCTTGTATCGAATAAATATATGTTTACATTTAAATATTTATTTGGCATTATTCAAATAAATATTTATTGAAATTTAGTTTTTTTTCTTTTTTCTTTTTTTTTTAGTGATACTTTTTTTAGTAATACTTTTTTCTGATACGTCAAATAGTTCGCTCTTATGCATTTGTTTATGTTTTATCTACAGCACGAGATGCACAGTACGAGTAATTGACGCTGTTTGCCGATGGAGCTGCGTATGTAAATAATTACAAATATATTCCGTGAGGAACGTAGGTTGTAATTAACGGCCATGTCATTTCTTGTAACATTGCATTCTTGAGTATCACACGGTATCGTATTTTAATATTCGTATATTAATATATGAATTGCTAAATAAGTCGCTTGGCGCACCAAGCAGTCAAACATACCGAGCGACCCGCACGTCTTACGCAACGTGCCCAGATTGACGTCTAATAAATATATCGGAGAAAGGCATTAAGTTTTTGGTAGACTTTTTTACGGGGCAATTCAGAGAAAATGAAATGTTCGCTAAATTCAGGCGGTCGAAACGTCCTTTCACGCCCAGTTTTTACTTTTAGATAATCACTTTCTTTTCGCGGCAGTTCTGAAAAAAAAAAAAAACCTCATCTCATTGCGCTCTCCGCGATGTCGTTATACAGCCGACGTTAAATCTGAGGCTTTTCGATTATCGAATAACGGACAGTCCGGGTATAAATGGAGCAGCGATTAGTCACGACTGCGGAATCGAAACAAAACGGGCCGGACGGCGATTCGATCTCTCGCGATGAGAGGTGTACGAAATAATTACTACGTCGTAAGGTCAATAAACGACATAATTCACTACGGTTCGCATTGCGTGTTCTATACATGACACGCACGCAGGTGGCCATTAATTACAAATTAATTCCATTGCGTGGTTACGCACCATTAGAGATAATCGAAATCCGTTATGCATTGCTTAGCGATTGCTTTAGTGACGCACAATTTCAAAGGTGTAATTAAAAGTAAATTTGTTCTGCAAGCAACGAGAATCAGAAGTAGAGACTGCAAGCACGAGAGTTGTATGCAGAAATGC
>NW_017305397.1:1808228-1825338 GCF_001594115.1 Trachymyrmex septentrionalis | reverse complement strand
TTGTTCTGCAAGCAACGAGAATCAGAAGTAGAGACTGCAAGCACGAGAATTGTATGCAGAAATTAATATTGTTCGCAATAGTTGATCATTAATGTGAAATAATGATGTATGTATGTGTGAGAGACGTTGGAGATACGCGTGTGGCCTTAAAATTGATCCGCGGATCTCTCTTTGTCAAATACGTTGATATCATTAGATTTAACGATCCCTGTTGACTCTCTCTCTCTCTCTCTCTCTCTCTCTCTCTCTCTCTCTCTCTCTTTCTCTTCTTCCCTTTCTTCCTTTCCTGGTCTCGTGGCTCATGCCGCGTCACTGGCTGCTGCCACGGCGGCTGCCTTTCATCTTCCTTAACCAGCGCCACTCTCTACCACCATGCACACATTCATTTATGAAGACGAGAAGAACGAAGGAAGACAACGACCCTCTACATCAACGCAACCAACCGTTGGCTGGAAGACACTACCGCTTCGAAGATGATCCTGACGTATCCATGCGTGCACGCGTGTCGTGCACGCATAAATACATCGGGATCACAAGTTTGTATGCGTTCAAAAATATATATCTATGCGACGACCGCCCAGCGAAGAAGAAACTATCGCTTCTAAAATAATCCTACCGTGTCTGTGTCAGGCGCGTATGTACCTGTGTGTATCTGGAAAGATCTCTGCGCGATGCACCGAGCAAGTTCAGCTAACACGATTGTTCCGTACGGAACAAGGAGCTCTTTCACGCGAGAGTCTCGTTCCGGCGGTCTTTGATGGAGAAATCATCGTTCGCAGTGTCCTCCGGTACGTAACATCACTCCACCGAATGTATGGATTTAATCCGCCGTCGGTACGGGATTTAATAAGCTTGCGGTTTATAGCGAGATAATGATGATAAACGGATAGGAAGCCAACGGGAGCGGGAATATGGGCTTTCGAGTGTTTAACGTTTTCTTCTGCAATTCGCAACATCGAGAATATTAACGATTGTTTAGAAATTAATAGATATTTATAACAGAAATAATTAGGAATTGAAAGATCTAATAGAAATAATTCTATATCAAATGCGATAAAGAAACGCGTCAAGGTTATATGTTTCGAATGATACGTTCTTTATTAAATCAATTTATTTCAGATATGATTGCGCGCCGGATTTTCAATACATTGTAATTAGTCGGAAACGCTAATAATCCCCCCTAAATTAAATTTAAAAAAAACTATAAAGGACTTGTTGCGAAAAATATTATATCTCAGCCAGAGTTCGAACATGGGATCTAGAAATAATTATATTTTTTATCAAAACAGAGTTTTAGTGCTTAATAATATTAAATGCAAATTTTTGCAAATATATTATTTCAGTTTTATAAACTACTGGCCGAGGCAATATTTTCTGCAACAAAATGTTTAAGATGCTTATTAGCACATGAATAAACGATCAAATTTGTGAATCTAAATTGTGATATTAATTTAGTTTGCGATTGCGTTTCAAGTCCGGCTAACTATATCCGGCGCGCAGTTTATATATCCGCTTTGACTGAAAATAGGATATTATTTCTTTTAATCGATTTGTTCCCGTCGGCCTAATTTCGATGTATAATTAACGATCATGTATAGAATTTGCGATGAGTTAATTTACGGATTTCTCCTAAGAGACATCAAAATAAATACGCCGCCTATTTTGAAGGATAAATATAATTACGAGATAATTGATATGATCTAGATGAAATTTTATCGTCAAACAATTTAAAATGTCCGGCGAACTTCGTGTTTTAGAAATCCATTTGATTGGTCAGATCCCTCATCTGTAAGGAACATGCGCGTGATGTCGAGAATTTCGCGCGATTGCGAGAGAGCCGGAAAGCGCATTCGACGGATTCCGGAATTTCAACTTGACTCGGCGAACGTGATGCATCGTCATCGCGTGCGCATAAGTCGTCAGTAATAGAAGCGTCGTCGCGCGCGGACGAAGATTTATCGCCGGTATTTCGCGAGGCACGTGCCTGCACTTTTTTTTGCGACTATACGACATTCCTATCGGCAGTACACTGTACTCGCGTTTAAGCCACACCGTTCCCTCGCTGAACGTCGATCGACGCGTACGACGTTGTCTCGTTCTCGATGTCAGGGTAATCATTGAGCGCGATATCGAAAGGCGGGCTAATTATTGGTTACAATATATATCGCGTATATATCGAGCTAGTCAAGAATTTATCTGGGTATTGGTTGATAATACGAAAAGAATAACGGTTGCAGCAACATTTAATCATTATCGTTAATCATTACGTTCGATCCGTATAAAAAGTTATAACTATTAATAAATGTTAATTGTCACAAGAACCGATCATATTACTTTATTATTTATCGTGAAAAGAATACTTACCTAGGAGAAAAGATACCTTTTTTGAGAAATCAAAAAGAATCGCCTGTTATTACCAACAACTTCTTGCGATGATTCATCTTAGGATTTTGCATAATAAACAAAATGGATTCGTAAGAAGAAACATACGTTTTTTCTTGGAGTCCTCATGCATACCTCCGGGTGTCGCAGCGCCGTGATTATGATGATGAAGGGCTAGAGGGTCCTGGGGATGCGGGTGAATGGCGGCTAAGGCACTTCCGGCTGGGTCACCCGGATTGACCCCGACTCCGACCCCCAGGTGTAGAGCACCATGCTGCGTCGCGTGTGCCGGAAGCTCCATGCTGATCATAGCACGCCACCCTTCTTCCAACTCTCTCCTCCCGCCACCCTCCTCTATCTCGGACAACACCTCGCCGAGTTGGACGAGGCGTCCGTTCAACTCCTCGTCGCCTTCTGAAAAGAAATAAAAGTTCGATTAATAACCTGAAAAAAATATTCAATTTTCTCTATAACATAAACTCGGTTAAGGTGGCCATGGGATTTGAAAATTACTACAAAAACGCCCTATTTTTTGCAATTATTATATAGAGAAATTACAGTCTATGGTCATCTTTTCCCTATGTAGTCACAATACCCAAGTTTATTATCCTAAGGAAAAATTTGAAACTCTCGAGTAATTCGTGATATCGATATTTATTAGAAAATTTATTAGAAGTTAGGAATGCGCAATTTTCGAAATTGTGCATCGCAACTGCGATTTTCCTTCAAAAAATCACAGTAAACACATTTGTTCAACTATCTATTTCTGTTGCATTAAAAATCTTTGGTAAGTTCGGAGCAGCGGCAGCTAATAAGAAATATTAATTGTTAGCACGCAGCAAATACAAAAACATTTGTGTAATAGCATTGAAAAATCCGTAAATAAAATTCGAAATACGTTTTCGAAGAAAAAAATCCTTTACGAAATAGAAAATTATATCGGTTTCTTATTGCCCGTTAGTCGAACAACTGTTTGCAACAAGGCTTAAAAGAACAAGTACAGAATATTCATTGTAAGCGTGATTTTATATGCGATTTCGCGATTAAAAGGTCAACAGATTGAAGAAAAAAAAAAAAAAAAATCGCGACGCTTGCGATATATCGCAAGATCGCACACTGTAGATGGAATCTGTTCCTTCGAGCTTCCGCCGAGCAACGAGTACGGATTTTTCGGTCAGTGACTCGTGGTCGAATCAATGGTGCAAGAATACCGTAGACAAAGTCTCAAGCTGATCTAGGCGTAGACTTCCACCGCGGATTGGCGAGAGAGCCCCACGCGGCAGGCGGGATCACAAAAATAAGTCTCGGTGGTCCAACCGCGGTGGAATTGCCTTTGCCACGCTTTTTACGCGCGGAGTAGATAATTTCTTCGTTCCTTTCTACGTAATGGCCTGGCCGGGTGATCTTTTTTGCTTATTACGTCGAGAGGAGGCCGCCGCAGAGAGCGAACGACACAAGCCAGGCGACGGCTAGGTTGGAAGACTGTACAGGAGGCAAGGTGAGATCTCTCGGATGAATGAAAGGATGAATGGAGCGTAATTTCGTCCACGCTGTGTCGGCGACGCGTTTACCTATTGGCCCCCCCCCCCAACCCCGTCTTTCGGTTCTTCCATCTCGACGGAATGGCGAGCGTATTGTCTAGGTTTGGACGATCACAGCTTCTCGCGACGCGCGTTGCAGCTGCTACGGTAAGAAAAAATCAAGAGGCCATATCGCCGGCCAACTGCGAGTTGGAAACGCAAGCCTCTGTCTTAGATTACAGCGATCTATTTGTCAAACCTCCTTTATCAGGATATTCAGCAATATTTTCCCTGTCGCAAAACGCACGAGCACCTGCTTCGGTAAATTTCATAGTGGCCACCGTTAATCAAAGGTGATATCTCTATTTCGACGATGTAAAAGTCGCGCGTTATAAGAGAGCGAAGCGATGTACAAGTCGAGATATTCGCGCTCGAGACTCGATAGCGTATATCTATGTTACGTCTGCGCCGCATTCCGCGAATACATAATGTAAGCGTTCGGTAAAAAAAAAAAATGTCAATACAGCTTCCTCCTGTTCTCGCGGACGTCCATTCTGCGGGATCCATTACGCTGCCTTGCAAGGGGAAAGAGACTTTGAGAGTCGGTAGCGAGCAACCGTCAGGTATACACCAATCGTCATCGGGCGGCCATCCGTGAAATTCGAAACTGCTCCCGCGTT
The DNA here is from genome assembly GCF_001594115.1 of Trachymyrmex septentrionalis. Lineage (NCBI taxonomy): Eukaryota > Metazoa > Arthropoda > Insecta > Hymenoptera > Formicidae > Trachymyrmex > Trachymyrmex septentrionalis. The sequence goes on along the minus strand of NW_017305397.1, from coordinate 1,820,756 downwards.
CCGCCGTTTTACATCGCGAAACACGCGGATCTTATAATGCGTGGGAGTGAGACTGAGAACGGTTATCGTCTGCGGTCAACGACTGTCCAGCGCGCAGCGAGCGTACCGTCTTTGTATTCTCTCGGTCGACGATTAAAATCTCGACAGGTTCTAATTTGCTCGAGGAAGCTCGGTCGTATTCGTGAAACGTGAATCTCTTCTAAGGGAAAGTCCTCGCGCTCTGCTATATATAAAATAACAGATTCGCAGTTTTTGCAAATCAATGTAACTTACACAACGTGTAAATGTATACGAAAGGGTAAATCTACAAAACGTGTGAAAATAGGCACGTCTATCTTATTTGCAGATCAGATTCCGCGAAAGTGCTCAGCAATTTACTTCTCGCGAGGTATCCACTTCGCGAAGTCTCAATCTGGTTAAATCGCCACGTTAATTCGCCCAACAGTGAGAGCCTGGAGTGTCAATTTTAACTCGACAAAAAAAAGTCAAACGGACCTCTGCAGGAGGGAAACGCGTTAAAATTGCGTTCACAATTTCCCCAACCATGTTTTCCCACCACAAGAAAGAGACCAGAACGCGAGGGTCCGTTTTCTATTTACATCGACGTTTCAGATTATCGGCAATCGGAGAGCGCGAGGGATGATTGTTTAACGTCGTAGTTTCCTAGCAAAGTCCGCTCTCCTCTTGCGGAGACTCGTGCTACCAGTGTGCGGAGCACGATCCTAATGGAGGATGGAATGTAGCGAGGCTAACGTCGTGGCGAGTAAACGTCGGTTAAGAGAAGGCGGACGATGATCGTTCGGCCAGAGGGCGGCGGTGAAACGGTCAGCGACTTAGGCCATGAACGACCTTAAGTAAAGTAAAGTGGGTGAGTTGTGGACGGCCGAAGTGCGCGTAAAGACTAGCCTTAGAAAGAGAGACTTATCCCTATAAACCGTGGGAGTCGGCCACCAGCCTTGCTTCTCCAACCGACCTGCACGGCATATACGCACTCGCTAAAACCATTGTTTACGGCCACTCTGAACGCCCGCGTACTTTACTAACTAGGCCCTCTCATGAGGCCCCCGCCGCGCCGGTTACTCTGTCTGTGTCTTAAGGACGGAGGTTACTGTCGGATGTAGAAAACGCTGCGCTGCAGCCAGCGCTATCCTGAAAACACTATTCGTAGCTGGAGCCCAGAACGAACCTGCGTTTGCATACGCGATCGATATGCATCTCGCGCGTGTGGTCGAGGCTGCGGATGTTCCCCTCAATATAACTGACCATCGATCTGTTTGAAGAAATTCTCTTTCAATCAGAGAGTGGCATCGGTGAGTGGCTGAAGAAATATCGTATTATACAATATTATATCGTATATTAAAGAAATATCGTTAAATAGTTCAGCTTAATCAAATAGCTCTCTTTCTTCTTCGATTAAATACCGCGAATTATCTTGATATTTACAATAGCTAATTGTTTTTTATGTATCTCGCTTTCACTCGTGAGAGTGCTTTGCAATCGATAAAACCGCATGGAGTGCTTGCCATGTTGAAATAACTTACTAAAACATTCAATTCGTCAGGTGTCCTTTCGATTGTTCAAAGAGGAGAAACTAAAAGACGATATCCATGTGGCATGTACACTGAAAAAAAAAGAATTTGGTAATAACTATACCAAATATTGAATGAAATAATTCTGGTCAAATATTCGGTTAATATAAAGTAATTTTAGTTTTCTAAATATTTAGTAAGTATATTACCAAATATAATAATATGTAGCTAATCATTTGGCTAATACTTGCCAAATATTTAGGGAAGTGAAATTACTTTTGGCTATATTATTATAATGAAATATTTGACTCAACATTTGGTAGCTGTTACCGAACTCTCTTTCAGTGTAAATCTCTTACATAAACAGTGATCCAGTCCGAGGCCGGCTGGCAGTTCAGTCGAAGGAGCTCTCATGCAGTAGCTGACGAAACGTGCACCTTCTATCTCTACTCTTCTGCCTTCGCTTCAGCGTTGATATCCCAACTGGTTGGTAATGGCGGTGCTCTCGAGACTTAACAACGCGTGACAATATGCATCAAGGAATTGCTCGAGCGCGGAACAACTCCAGCTCCGAGTTTGCTCCTTTCTCTCTGCCTTTCTTTCGCTCTTTCTCTCTCGGCTTCCGTAAAACGAAGCCTTACACCTACGAAGAACAGGTGCGTAGGTGCGTATATCCTCCGCCGTGTGCGCGCTCTTCATGACGGGACAGATACGTGAGAGAAGCCGCGAAACGCGCTCAGCTTCGGACTCTCACAGATAAAAACGTCGATACATTATGCAACTCCTCGGTCCATAAACGAACACTACCGTCAGGAATCCATGGCGGAATCCTGGGAAGCTCTTCTCGCGGCGTATATCGGCTATCCTGTTGAGAGGAGCAGTCTAGTTTTCGCGGGACAGAGCCGGCGCCTCGATCGCCGCCCATCATGTTTATTAATCTGATCGGGGATTGCGGTGCGGAATGCCGACAATCTTGACGATATTCTCCGCGATCTGCGAGAACGACTCGCAGATTTTTACTTACTTCCGCGTTAGCGCGCGGGTCGCGTTCTTTCTCACGATAAAATTTAACGATAAGACGCGAATTTAATAGACAACGGTGGAAGAATGATCAGTTTGGCTTCCTCTTCCTTTACTTTATGGAAAAAGGCAAAACGTATCGGCTAGCCATCTTGCAGATTTTGTACCACCTTGTACGGTGAGCGTCTTAAAATATTCACGCCAAAGTACTCTAGTCTACCATGCTCGATCAAGCTTTCAAGCGACAAGAAGGTGTCTCTCTCTCTCTCTCTCTCTCTTTCTTTCTCATTCATTAACCCCATTACCCGTACTTGGCCACCACATAAGTGCACACGCTGTACCAGCTCACCAGCAAATCACAAACGCATATATCTACATTAATAGCCGTATACAGAGTATGCCTCGTAGTCAGTCGTCTGTACGCCTACGCAATCATTATTATTGCCGCACGATCATTAATAACAACACGAAAATTTGTCCGATTAACTTTCGAAAACGCACAACGCGGTAAAATCAAATTATTTTTATTCGAAAAAATATCGCATTCGCGAGCATTAATTTTTTTTAACGAGTTCCTAAAGTCGTCCGTTTTACCAATTGAATGCAGAAATTTTTAGTAGAACGATATCACACGTATTACTTTTATAAATTTGGAAGTCCTTACTCCAGAATTAACGTGTGCACACATTAATACATGCAGCTTGAAATTTACACCAATGAGCAACATTTTTGAAATTGTCATCTTTTTTATCCATTTCTTAATCCATAAATGGCATCGAAAGCTGTCAAGCTGTGACAACATTTGCTCGATACAAAAGTAATTCGCACTTACGAAATCGGAGGCACAACAAACCAGTAGAGTATATAAAAAAATAACATCGAGTTCTTGGAACTGGACTTAGACGTCTAATTGACACGATATCGTTCTATGCATAAAAATTAAAGTATATACGCGCATGTGTAATATTGACGTGATAGTATACGAAGGTACGTCGCGTTTTATCAATGAAACAACGGATCCCTTCGGGGTCCGAGCTTCGCTTTCGAGAATCCCCTTGAGAGAGCTTCATTCTCTTTTCACTATTTTTCCTACATGCGCATATCGAGAGCCGATCGTAAGAGCCAAGCATCGTTATCGGGTGGTGTACTGATACCGAGGAGCGCACGCTACAGCGATCGGCAATCCCGCGGCACACAGCGCGCAGACGGTGTCCTGTTAATGAACAAAAATTCACGAGCCTACTGGAGCATGGCGAGAGAGCGACCCACGTGAAATATACGCGAGCGCATTTACACTCGCAGTTATATCGGTCGTGTTTGACAGCGCGTTGCGCTGTCCCGATCGACAGCGGCGGTTTGTCTGCGCTGCACGCACCAGGCCGGGTCAAGTAATTCCAGTTCTCTCGTCGTTGGCGGCCGGGACTCCGTCATGGAGAGGAACGTATGTAGGTAAATATAAGTTGCGCGAGAAACGGCTGCAGAGAGAGAGAGAGAGAGAGAGAGAGAGAGAGAGAGGAGGAGGAGGAGGAGGAGAGCCTAAGTAAAAGGGAAAGAGACGCGCGGCTTTCGTGGATAAGTGACTTTCGAAGAACCACCTGTGGCACGTGCCATTAACGTGCTCCCTTGCGTGTCCGTACGTGCGCGAATGTCTCGATATCCCGCCATCGTGCACGCGTGGGTGTAACAGGTGAGTACCGAGTGCGGATACTGTTTTCTTTGCGGACGGACCATCCCTGTAATACACTGCAATTTCAAAGGTTATAATTGCACGGGTCGCGGATAGGAAAGAGGATGGGTTGAGTGAGAAGAACACCTGATCAACATCCGACCCTGTTTCCGCCTTGAACGTGCATTTCCCAGCATATAATAGCGAAACTTTGAGCTTCCAGGTGGATCTTGGCAAACTTGTTGTTTTAATGAAACCGCCACGTATGAGCGAATATCCTCGGAACTATTCCGGGAATGAATCCGCGGTACGAGTAAAGTGTAGCGACGTATCGCTAGACGCTATTGATGTCTGTAAATGTCAGGGAATAATTACTAAGGATAATATTGTATATAAAATACGAAAATGATGAAGGAACGCGTTTTCCGGGTTGAACCCTCGTAGACGTGTTTATCGCCGACGGAGCCGTATGTTGGCCAGCCGCGACGCTCGTTGTTCCATAACGCGCGCAAGAGTTAACGCACGTGCGCGGGACGAGATAAAATCGCGAGTGTATTAGATATATTAATGGAAGGGGTATAAATGCACGCGCGCGTACGCGTACGATAGACCCCGCCGATAGACTTCGCCTTTGAATAGTACGACCGCGTAACGGTAAGACGGACAGCGAGATACGTGCGGCAATATTGCTCCTCGCGGGAGAGCGCGGGATCCCTGTTTCTAGAAGCTCGATGAGAAGTCCAGGAGGGCCGCTTGATTGGCTCACCGTGCAGGAATCGCGCTTCCAATTCCGGTTTTCCGTTTGCAAAGGGAATAACGAGAAAGAGAGAGAGAGAGAGAGAGAGAGAGAGGTTGAGATGGGCAGGCGAGTATCAGCGGAGTCACCTGCAATAAAGTAGTAGCTCGTTGCTTGTTGCGCACGGCTGTCCCGCGGAATATATACGAGCGCGAGCCAGGGGCGGGATACGAGTCGCTTTCGAAAGAAGAAAACGGGTATACCGATATATATCCGACACGTTATTTCTCATACGGTTAAGCCTCGCGAGCCGCGCGCGCGCGAGATATTTATTACAATTAGCCGCGTGTCCAACCTTGAATTCAAACCGTGAACGATCTATCGAGCGTGCGGTTTCCCTGTTCCCGGCAGCAAGGGGAGGGAGGGAGGGAGGGGGAGGGAGAGAGAGAGAGAGAGAGAGAGAGAGAGAGAGAGAGAGAGAGAGAGAGAGAGACGTCGTATCTAGAAACATTGATACCACAGGACTCCGGCATCCTGGAACGGTTAACAGTACTTGGCCGTTCGATCCTAATTTATAAAGCTCGCTGCTGTTCGCCGGAAGGAGCGAACTGCACTAAGCTGGAATACTTCTAAGCTGGAATAGTCCCGGTGGTTTTTTTTTTTTCTTTTTCTTCTTCGCGCCAACACTTATCTCGCATAGTCTATTTAATTCGATACAGCATGTTGCACCTGTCAACAGCAGCGGAACGCGAATGAGAAGCGTAATAAGCGCTAAAGAAAACAAAATAACAAGGAGGGCTGTAAATTATCGTCGGCGAATTATGCGAAACTGCGGATAATGATACACTCCTGGCTCGTATTATTTCCAATTTTTGCATAACACGTTCCGCGTAACAAAAAGACGCAACGCTCGCGAGGTTACGCACGCTTGCGAGACTAGCGTTTTAGGATAAGTCCCGATACCTCGACCGATCGCCTCTTCGCGAGGGGGTACGAGGCTTCCGATTCCGGTTTTCCGCCGGCGAAACGCCGCCGCGCCGACCGCGAAGGAGGCGGATAAGTGAGTTTTAAAGAGCCACCTGTGGCCGTGTGGCACGTGCCACCACTGGTCTTACTAATCCCAAGTTGCATCCTTCGGCCCGTCCGGCGTCATGCAAGCACGAGGTAGCAGGTAACAGGCATCCGAGGTGCATCCCACCGCCATCGGTGCAACGATCAGCCGCCGCATCTGGTAACGGCGCGTCGTCCTCCTCCCGTCCTTCCGTTTCTCGGCTCTCTCCCGAGTCCCGGGACCGACGATTACATCTACATTCCCTATAAATACCGGTTGCCGCGATTATCCGCTCCTCCATCTTGCTGATTTCTTTCGGCTCTCACGAAATATCTCTATTCCGTTCAGATATTTTCGCCAAGTGCGCATGTGGACCCAGTAAAAGTATACGAACGCTTTTTTAGTTTCGGCCGAACCAATTAATACTGGGTACGTTAAGCGAAAATTCGTAAATCGCTAGATTGTGAACCGTGTTATTGTAATATTACACAAATTCGAGTAAACGTAATGTTGCTAATGTTCTAATAACGTTTAAATCATCCTGCGTGCCCAAGACGTTGTATCGTAAGAAATTAGTATCCGAAGTGAATAATATGAATTTTGTTTATTCATATTGCAGAGTAACGTTGTAAACGTTGCTCCGACAGTCTTGTTTCGAATTTCTGCGGTATGGGAATATAAACGGCGTCAGAGTGAGAAGTAAGAGTGTGAAGTCGCCGCCGAGATCCGAGGCAATATCGCGTTCACTTTCCTGCAATTCGCAACAGGACGATACCATCGATCCGCGTAATTCCCGATCATTAGAAGCGTTAATGGCCGAGCACAGGCAAAAAGGTGTCGGTACCGCGCGGTGTGTGTTACGCACGGCCATCGATCAACGACTGGCCCTTAATCGGTCGCCATTTGATAATTACAAAGTCAATCGTCTATCGAATCAGCCATCTAGCCGCGTAATGGCCGGCTCGCTCGTTCAGCTAGACTCTTAGCCGAGTTGCCTATAGGACGGGGGCAGGGGAAAGGCAACTGTGTGTGTGTGTATGTGTGTGTGTGTGTGTGTGTGTATGTGTGTGTAAGAGGCGTAGGTGAGTGGAGAGGTGGCCGCGAACACGATTACGAGAAGGAGGTAAAAGGGGAAGTTAAAGAATTAAGCGCACCGACGAGACTGGCATGATCACCACGCCGCCGCGGCCGGTCACTTTTTAGTCATCTTATTCCGCGGAGCAGTGCGGACGGCGACGGCAAAGTTCGCGGGGTACTCGATTCGAGCCAGAGCGCGCCAAGTTGATGCGACGATCGTGCGTGAATGTAGAAAAGCCGGCCAGAGAGAGAGAGAGAGAGAGAGAGAGAGAGAGAGAGAGAGAGAGAGAGAGAGAGACTGCCGAGAAATTCCGCACGGTGCTGAGTAATCCCGATCGATGCGTGCGGAAAGTGCATCTTGCGTCAGCGCGCGTCGATCTCAATCTCGCATTGTCGATGTTTTCTCAAGCTAATAATACGTAAGCAACGGACAATTGCGAAGCGAGAATATTATCGACGATCTCATTCCCGTTGTTACTGTTGCTATTATTCATTTCGATCTCGTTATCAGGTTTAATTTGTACATTTCCGTAATTTTTCATCACTCACTTTTAACGAGCTGATACCATTTATTCACTCGTGTGTTTATTTTTAAAAAGCTCCGTCAAAGTCACGCGCTCAATTCAGAATGCGAAAAGTACAACTCCCATCTGTAAGAAAGTGTCTTTCGTCTCGGTCATGTAGATGTCGAAGGCGTGCTCGATTTTTATCGAGACTTCTCCACGCGCGTTAACGGTAAACTGGTACGAGAGCCAAGTCGTATAATCGATAAATTCATTGTGCGACTGTTCTCTCTCTCTCTCTCTCTCTCTCTCTCTCTCTCTCTCTCTCTCTCTCTCTCTCTCTGGATCGTCACGACAATGCCGTGATCATCCGCGATCAGGTATATAATCGGTTGAATTATACACACTGCCTAACTGTAACATCCGCGCGCGGATCTCTTTTCGAGGAGACTCGTCCCCTCGCCGGCCGGCCACGTCTCTCTTCCTTCTTTCCTTCGACGGTGCCTGTCATCGAACGATCGTACATCCTCGTCCACGTCGGATGTCCTGGATGAATGCACGCGCACCTGCGGCGGAATGCGAGTGCGTGCCGAATGCGCGAAAGCGGCTCGACGAGCGTAAATCACCGCGGGCGGTCATTCGGGGGGGATTGTCACGCGTAACGACGATACTAAAGTAGTAACTAATGAGTCACGATGTTGTATAAAGATCAAGACAAGAGAGAGTAAAAAACATCAACGCTCCGTTAAAAAAAAAAATTTATTCTAAAATAATCTTTTCAAAAACTACAGTACTACTGACACTGAAAGAAAAGATTGGTTGCCGCAGCAAATTAGATGGTTAAATGTAGCATTTTTAATTGGCCGCAGCAGCCAGAAATTAGTTGTTGCAACCAATTAATAATGCTGTGCTGTATTTTACTGTTTAATTTGATGCAGCTGCCAATATTTTACTTTCAGTGATAAAAGGCTGTTGGCCGTTCAAAGATTTTCGTAAAGGCTATCACACGTAAAAAAAAATTAGTTACCGTAAAAATTAAAGCTGTAAACAAATCGACCAATCATAGTCAAAGTGCGGTCTTACGTTTTGGAATACCCGACCATATAATTGGTATAGATATGCTTGTGATCTTACAATTACGACTAAAACCTTTTTACATGTGATAGCCTTAAGTATACGAGTTCAGTTTTCTATAATATTATTTGACAGCTTCCATTTGCATTCATATCGATGGATCGCGCGAAGTCGAGGGTGTTACAAAATCCTGCTCGGGGATAAGATCTATCCATTTCATTCGCGCAATCGTTTCCTGCCATTTGGACTTATCATTCGAAAGACTTGAGGCGACAACATACTAAGCTATACAACAGCAAAGGCATATGAAATACACTTAATTCTTATGCTTAGTTTCTCTCTCTCTCTCTCTCTCTCTCTCTCTCTCTCTATAGCGATTAAAAAAAAATTTCTTATATTCCCTTCATTAACACATAAACGAAACCATGAAAAGCTGTTAAAAATGCTATTAGATTATAGATTATTTATTTATTTTGATACGTTTGACATTTGTAATATTACAATTTTATCACGGGGATATATATATTGTTACTAAATAATGTTCTAATTATAGTCTACAGTTTCCTGGCTGTAATGAATTTGGAATAAAACTGTCACGCGAAAAACCTGCGTTTCATTTTAATACTCTTTATTATTTATTGTTTCTAAATCTTATTTCCATCTCCTATGACCTTTCCGCCTCTCTCCCGTGGTCTATTTTAATCTATCTAGGGGGTCGATCACGTTTAACTTTGTAAGCACATACGTGCGTGACGAGAATCGCTGGTTACCGAAGAACGTCGGTCTTCCGACATTTGTGGGGTTCGCGTGGCGCCTGAGAGATCACGACGATTCTAAGCAGGCCTCATTATAGGTCGTCAGTCCAGTCCGGGTTACCGGTTCAGTCGCCTTCTCTGGTTGTCAGTCCGCCCACCCAAAGCTTTCCGTTGCTCGCATTGCAGTCAGTGAAGGTCCAGGCCGCGTGCCACCTTGCATTTTTCCCCGATTGCCGGTCGATACAGCCGCGCAGTTTCTTACACTTTCACGATCTTCGACCGGGAAACTAGACGGCAGACTAGTGGAGAGCACGCGGAATATAAAGCGTGATATGGCCGCGATAACCGGGACCGGGGTCTCTGCATCTCGAAAATCATAAAAAACAACCTACCTACGCGAAACCGAGATCGTTTCTCTCAAGAGACGTTCCGGTTGTTTAAAGTAGTTGGCGTATTTTTGCAATTAGGAGCAGGGTAACTGTCGCTGTTAATGTGCCTTTAAGCCAACTTGCTCATAATTAATGGTTAAATATTGTGTAATTTAGATTTTGTCTACTAGAAACCAATATCAGGTTTTTAACTATTTATTTTTCTTATAATTCTTTTTTCATCTAGAAAACGTTAGTGTTTTATAATGTTTTTCATAAAAATAAAGAAAATGCATTTGACACATTTTAATATACAGTTACGAAGACACACAGATAATAGAATGTAAGTTAATTATTTAAATTAATTATTGCATAAATAATTATTTTCATTATTTTAATTATACTATTACAATTTCTCTCAATGTACACTTATTCTCGCAATGTTCTCAGCTCCCCAATACAGAGCACATTAATAGCGACAAGCTCATAAATCTTACGGCATTACTGGACTCACATAAATTCCTCTAAATTGTGATATGCATTATTATTATTAAAAAATTGTATATTATCTTTAATATCGTAATAATTCAATTTAATAAAAGAAAACCTTTTCTTATTTATTTACGCTAGCTTTCTTTATAGCTTACTTAAATACAAAGATACATTAATTAGGGACAGATACCGTAATAGATACAGTTATATTGTATGTCTGTTGCAAAAAGCAAGACGACGATATTACAGAGCACTCGAACGAAGAGGAGCCAAAGATGATTAAAAGTGTAAAATAAAGATCGATACGTGTTGCAAGCATGAGATTTCTCGTTTATCCAGGAAAGATGTGGTTTAAGGTTAAGGTTCGATGCTGGGACAATCGATTGCAGAAAAGTAGGATCAGTAGGAAAACAGTGATAAAGGAAAAGAATACGAAGGTAGAGGAGACAGAAAAATAGCGGGGCGGAGGAGTAGGAGAGAAAAGAAGGAGACCGGCGTGTACAATTGATTGGTCCTGGCACATCCTGTCCCCGCGTCCTCCGCCCCTCCGCCCTCCCCTCCCCCCCCTCCTTTTTTTTTGCCCCTTTCATGGGAAACTCGTCCACCGCAGGCACCGCTCGCTTTTTGTCGCGCATCCACCTCTGCCATAATCGGCTTTCTCGCTCTCCTCTCTTTTACCGCTCGACCCCCTTGACTCCTTCAATCGCCTACGAAACTAATATCGATCTATTCATCTGTATCCCTGGTTCTTCTATCAACGAGGGCACGATATCGTATAATAGCGGGAACGAAAGTAAGAGAAAACGGTCGGCCGTGGAAGAAAAGCGAGAAGATAAAATAAAATAGAATTCAGCGCGGGGGAGGAGGGAGAGATCTTCGTATCATCTCGCGTATCTCGGTCGAAAGCTGAAACAACCTGTCGTAAGGCTTTATGGATCACGACCGACAACCGATCGAGAAGAGAGAAACGATCAGAGGCGAGGATGACAGAAAAAGAGAGAGAGAGAGAGAGAGAGAGAGAGAGAGAGAAAGAAAGATCGTAATCTGGAAGCCGTGAAACGTCTCATTCATAAATGAGGACGTCCAGGTATATCGAGTGGAAGCGGTGTTATGCCCGTTCGTTCGTTCGTTCGTTCGTACACGATGCAGGACGTACAGGTGTGTACAGGTGTGTACAGGTGAAACGCTGATGCGCCTAAATGCAGGAAAGCCCGATACTTGGCGGATCGGTTATGCCCGACGGAGACGAATCGATTGCCGGTCGGAGCGCCGCGGAGTAACTGGATTCGTGGATGATGACCGACTTTGCTCGCCGTACGCCGATATGTGGTCTATGATCGCGTTGCCCGGGTCTCCAGGAAGAACGCCTCGGCCTCGGGTGTTGTCGATCATTTCTGTTACTCCGTGATTTATCGGCCGCGGTCGGCTATTTTCGCGAATAGGAGGCATTTGAATCCGCGACGAAGTTATCCCTAGCGACGCAATGTGCATCTACTTATTTTACGATACCTAACCGTCATAACCCCGTCGTTCAAATTTAATTTCTTTTCTCTCCCACGCAGTTGCCATCTAAAGAGAGAATGTACGTACAAAAATCAATAATATATTGTAAATAATACGTTATAAATGATATATGTTGTAAATGTAATAACAAAAGCAATAAAATTCTCTGTATTATATGTAATAATGGATTTTTATTGTAAATAATAAATTACTGGCATCACGCCGTTGCACCGCAAAGAATTTCTATCTCGTACGTGATTAGAAACAGATTCTCGTCACTCTGCTATCTCTACCCTTTTTTTGTCCGATATATCCGACCTAAATTCTTCAATAAGTTTAGAAAAGATCGACGACGATTCATTGTACTCGGACTGAAGCTATCATTCTGCGGAAAGGTGAGAACACCAAGATCAATTGAGTCGGTTGGCTCGTCGGAGATTCTTCTTTTCTCGTCATAAGCACGCTAGCAAAACCACCAGTTAGTCGCGACGAGGTCGACAGCGGGTTGCAAGAAAGAAGGCGGGATGTCCGCCTTTGAACGGATCGGCTTTCGGCATCCGTGAAGTGTCGCAGCCGAGGTAGCAATTCCAGCACGTTATACGCGTGGCGCGAATTCGTCACGCGGCCAGAAAAGAAAAAGATCGATCTTATTGCTTTCGCCGGTCCTTTCACTATTTTATAACTTGTAGTTATAACAATCTTTTTTGAAAGGCTGCTACGTTTTTCATAACACGAGCAAAAGAGCGCAGAGAGT